>NW_025951622.1:0-1369 GCF_023119035.1 Salvia hispanica
TTGTCATTTGTTATGTAATAATTGTGACTGTATGTATTATTGTGCCAAATAGGATCCAAGTAATCAATTTAGTGACAAATAGGATTAAAATTGACATGTAGACAACCCGCGTTTCGTCATTGACCCACCGGGGGATATTCCTAACAAAATGAAAGTTCGTGGTTTTAAAAACAAATCTCATAGTTCATGGGAAAAACCAAAATTCGGAAAAAGGTTTATGTGACTTAATATAAATAGAGGAGAATAAAGGAGGCAGAAAATACACTTAATTTTCTTCAAAATTTTACCCGTCTCTTCATAGATAAGGGGCGATTTCTTCTCCTCCCCGAGGAAAAGGGTTTCCGTCTTCTTTATTTAAGTCCTAGTACACTAGTGAGATCAACCCACCACGATATCAGTTTACAGTTCGGGAACCAGACAGAAGATCCGTGGTTTAGTACTAAAGATCTTCACGTGGAGAAGGCGCTAGCTATCTTCGATTCTTTGGAGAATCATCAAGGAACAATGGCTAAACCGTAGAAAAGCATGTTTTAGGTTTCAATTAATTTAAAGCATGTTTTATTTGAGTTATGAGCATGATACATGTGATAATTGCACGAATAGAATTTGTCTAATTAATCTGCTAAATAGATCTGAATTATTATGTAATTGATTTATGAGAGCACTTCTGCTGCCAACCCCTTCAGAAGTATTGGCAGAATTTGTTGGTGCCGGAGGTTTTCGCCTCCGCTCTGGTAATTTGGATCGAATCTGCGCGACGCCGTTGTTGCTGATTCCACCAGACCTTCGTTCCTTGCTGCTTCTCATCCCTTCTTATTAGATATTCAATTACATATTTACCGATTGCAGATTTGATTTCAATTTTGCAGTACGTGCGTGTGTGTGTTTTTGAGAGAGAGAATTTTGAAAAAAAACACTACTGCAAATTGTAAGCTTTATGAGAGATAATTTTTTGGAATTGTGTTGGTGAATTGATTGAGACAATGAAGTGAATTCAAAGGAGTTGTTGACATTCGATATTCTGGCTATTGATATGTGAATTATAAGTATTATTTTTTAGTTGTTGACATTTTAATCCGAGTTGTTGACATTCGATATTCTATCTATAGATATGTGAATTATAAGTGTTATTTGTTAGTTGTTAACATTTTAATACGAGTTGTTGACATTCGATATTCTAGCTATTGATATGTGAATTATAAGTGTTATTTGTTAGTTGTTGATATTTTAATACGAGTTGTTGACATTCGGAGCATTCGCAAGCTATTGATATGTGGAATTATGGGGTGTTAGTTGTTGTTAGTTGTTGATATTTTAATACAAGTTGTTGACATTTAATATTCTCGATTACTGATATGTGAATTATAAG
>NW_025951623.1:0-9333 GCF_023119035.1 Salvia hispanica
ATATATCGTCCAACCCGGGGAATGAAGTGCCAGATTTGCCTTTAGTAAGTAGGTTGCTATTGAACCCGGTCTTCCAGACTTGCCAATTTATCGATTGATCTTTTCCCCCTTGCCTTGAAAGAATTCACACGCGGCCGCCAGCTTTCCCAAAATAAGGGGAGATCTGCTGCTTACTGCTCACGGGAAAAGAAGCAAAGGGTGGCTGTAAGGCAGCTTCCATTCCTCAGCAGAATGACTCTTTTCACGAACCCGCAGCTATAGCTATTTCATCTGCTGCAAAATGGTAAAAATGAAATTGGACAAATTTTGTAGGACATACGAAAATAGAAAATTGGGAAAAAATTTCAGGGACGGATGGTGTAATAATTTTGTTTGGCATCAAATTTATTATGTGAACGATGTGCATAATTGCTCCTCAATTGTGTGCATTCTTTTATTACCTAAAAAAAGTAAAAGCGAAATCATATAAATTTGCTTGATTTAAACCTAAATTGAATAAACTTTTTAATTTGATAGAGTTATTGTGATTGTTCAAATCATTTTAAATAGTATAAAAATAATTTTGCAAATAATTTCGGTAAAATAATATTCCTTGTAACATAAATAGATGTAACCGTTACATGTCCAAAGAGTATGAGAAAAGTTAAATAATCATTTCCTCTTTCTCATCAACTGAAATCCAAGCTTGTTTCTTCAAAGTTCAACCCTATTGCATCACAACCCTACTATTCATTCTTACTCTCGTTTCATTATAAAACTAATGTATAAAAGTACGACCCACATTCTACTAACTTTTTCAATTCACTTTTCATTACATTTCTTAAAATCCGTATCTGATCAAAGTGAGACAATCTTTGTAGGACAGAAGGAGTATTTGAATTTGAGACAATCTTTGTAGGACAGAAGGAGTATTTGAATTTGCAGTATAACTACAGAAATTTCCTAGACGAAAAATGAGATTTAGTGTATGATTGGAGACAGTTTGAACGTGAAGATGATATTAGTGGGTGCGTATAATTGTTATTTTGAGTTTTGCAGGCAGGAAATCAACTAGTGTCAAGTATGTATACTACTCCATCCGTCCGCCAAATATTGTCCCACTTTGACCTAGCACGGGTTTTAATAAATGTAATGAAAAGTGAGTTGAAAAGTTAGTGGAATGAGAGTTCTACTTTTATATATTAGTTTTACAGTAAAATGTGCGTATGAATGAGCTAGTAGAATATGTGGTCCACCACCAAAAATGGTAAAAATGAAATTGGAAAAATTTTGTGGGACGGACGAAAATAGAAAAATGGGACAAATTTTTAGGGACGGATGGAGTAATAATTTTGTCTGGCATATATCAAATTTATTATGTGAACGATGTGCATAATTGCTCCTCAATTGTGTGCATTCTTTTATTACCTAAAAAGAGTAAAGGGAAATCATATAAATGTGCTTGATTTAAACCTATAATTGACTATGCTTTTTAATTCGATAGAGTTATTGTGATTGTTCAAATCATTTTAGTTAGAAGAAAAATGAATTTGCAAATAAATTGGGTAAAATCATTTGTCCCTTGTAACAGAAATAGTTGTTACCGTTACACATCCAAAAGTTCAACCCTATTTCTCTCTATTGATAGAGCACAAAATTGATGGTGAAAGATGCCAAATCTGCCCGGCCCGAAAATGGGCCCGAACCAAAACAGGGACCGTCAGTGGAGGTTGGCGGCGGCCGGGTGCGGTTTAAAGTGGAGCTGAATCCCAAGGAGACCACGATTGTTTCCTGGAAAAAGCTTCTGAAAAAGGCAAATTTGAGTGATGCCAAGGGCCCGGTCTGTCGCCTCCGGGCCCGTCTCTTGAAGCCCGTGGCGACGCCATTGTAGAGCTGCCTACTCCTAGCTGCGGCGGCTTCTCATATGAATGAAACGGTGGCTAGCAAATCGAAGGAATCACAGGTGAACCGTATAAGCAACGTGATAGAAAGGATTGAAAGAATGCATCCGAGTTCGTTCCATCTTCATCGTGGCTTTCATTTTCTTCATTCCACATACGCCAACCAAAATCCACCTAAGTCAAAATCGAATCTTGGATATGAATTCACCAACAATTTCCCAAACCAGAGTGTTAAATGGCAACAATATAGAATGAAAATTAATGAAAATGACAATCTTACCGCATACATTCTTTAGATCCTTTCAATCACGTTGCTCAAACATTTCGTCTGCGATTCCTTCGATTCATTATCCGCAGTTTCATTCATACGAGAAGCTGTTGGAGGAGGAGGTGGCAGCTCCTCAACGAGGTCCCACAGGCTTCAACCCGGAGCAGACGGATCAGGCCCTTCGGGCTCACTCAAATTGACCTCATTGAGATGCTTTATCCAAGAAACAATCGTGGTCTCCCGGGGATTCATCTCCACCATAAACCTCACCCGGCCGCCGCCGACCACAACCGATGGCGCCGGTTTCAAACCGTGCCAATTCTGGCCCGTCGGATTCAGGCCTTCCACAATCAATTTTGTGGTCTACTTATGAAGGAAATAACCTTACATTTGAGTTGATGAGAGAGTGAGTTCATTATTTTATATTTATAACAGTTACAATTATGACTGACATTACTTTCATTATTTCAGATTCCACCCAAATTCTTTTTACATATTCATTTTCTAGCTCTGTTTCTTCTATTTACCCGATTAAAAAAATCATAATAACTCTTTCAAGTAGTTATAACCTACATATCAAAATCAAAATTTTATTAGTAACGATAATGATAGGCAGGTTAGATGAGTTATAGTATATGCACAGTAATATCCTATTGATGTTTATAATAGTTAATTAATATAGTGAAACATTTAACAATTTTTTTTATAAAAAATGTGAGCATTAGTTGATGTTTGAAAAATCTGGCTTGACATAAATATGAGTAAGATCACGGTTGTCACCATAAATTAAAATAGGTAATTGATTAATAAGGAATGTACAATGTAATGCTTAGTTGTATGGTTTTTATACAAAGTATTACTAGGTATATAATTTATATTACAATTGATTAAAAAGGAATGTAGAATGTAATGCTTGCTCGTATGCTACATTTATACAAAGTTTCATTAGGTATAGAATTTATATTGCAATTGATTAAAAACAAATGTACAAAGTAATGCTTAGTTGTATAGAATTGATATTAAAATTGATTAAAAAGGAATGTACAAATTAATGCTTAGTTGTATGGCTATTTAATACAAAGTTACACTAATTATTTTATATTGTACAGTTTTAGTGAGAACAATTTTAAAATGAGAACCTTAAAAACTAAAAATCATATTAATTCTGTAATATATTAATATCAGTTGATATTACAAAACGTATCAATTTATGATATTCATGAACCACATATATTTAGTCAGGAACTGATATATAATGTTATAGTATGTGCTCTAATTTAAAAAAAAAAGGTTTTTAAATGAATCACCTCCCTATATATATCATAACCATTATATTTGACACCAGTATTATACTAAAGTGGAATGGAAGAAATAAAGTAAAATTGAGACAATAAATTCACGTAAATTTCTCAGTTAGTTACTTAGATGTGCAAATAAAGATGATTTCACATTTCTCGGTAGCTCGAAAATACAGCCAAAATCCTATACCATTTTCAATTATTTATCCATTTACATTTAATATATGTTCATTACAACTCAGAAATATTATCAAGTTCAATGTTTTCACACAAATATTAGCAAGTTCAATGCTTTTCAAGTTTGTGCCCTTTCTCCGCTCTACAAAATTACCAGCTTCTCAAGGAGAAGATTAGCTTCTGTCACCTCGGCATTGTGCATCCATTTTGCTTTCTTTTTCGGTTGCAAACATTATGGCTTTGTATCCATATGGTGTAGGTTGCTGCTGGTGATCAACTTCTTTAACTTGTTCCATGTGAATTGCTAGAGGCATCCTGTGTTAAAACATTTTTCTCCTTGATTTTATCTCGATCCTAAGCCAACAAATGAAACGAGGATGACTGTGAGCAGAACAATGAAACACTAACATGGGACTCCATTGAGTAAATGTAAGGAGAAACCAATGATTATACATGACATAAATTTTGAACATCATATATAATTCATCAATTTTCCACTAATTTCTAACTGCAAAGACAAGTCCCACTATTTGCCCACAAAGTTATGTGAATCCAACAGCGCAGGATGGGGCTTAAAGGCAAAACCTTAAAAACATACCTCCCGGAAACTGCGAATGCCTTTCCTTTCTTTAGCTCTGTATATAGCGCGTTTAATCCTACTAGTATTCATGAAGCCACCGGGCCACAATGAAGCCAGCTGCATTGCAACGAATTATATCAAATATAATGGTTATCACATAGTTTGACAAAGACAACATGCAAAGAAATAACCACCACCAAATACAGATATTCAATTCACAGCATGAACCACGCACACTAGATCGTGCACTTCTATTTTTCCAACGTAGGCACAGCAAAACATACAGACTGACATGAAGTATTATTAACTTTTATCAATATCTTCTGCAAACACAATTAACTAAACCTTATCCAGAGAAGGCATTGGCGTTAACTCAACATTTAAATTACCTCTTCATATAGCGTTTCGACTGGAGGTCCTGAGAATTCTTCTAGCGTCTGAGATGAAAACCAAATAACAATTAGGATTGAAAACCTACAAAAAACTAAAATATACTATTTATATCTTTCGGGGGATTAGTTTAATGTTTATTTTCCCATACTCTTGAGCTACAGAAATCAGATACATACCTCAACATAAAAATCATATAATTTACAAATTTTATTTTCCAACACATGGTTGAAACTGTGTTTGTGTTTCTTTCCCGCAGCCCGTGATTTCACCATTTCAGCAACTTCTTGTTTCATCTTCTGTATTTTATCATATTTCTCTTGTTTAGCGGATAATCCCACTTTAGCCATAGCTCGAAGATTTCTCTGCCAATAGATATGCTTAATGATTCAGTAATTAGCGAGGTAATCACACTTGAGAACACATTATATTCGAGGCTAATAATGCTAAACAATAATAAAAAAACAACGATAAATATAACATAATCAAGAAGCACAAAAATGGTTGAAATTATCACCCTCTTCCCCGTAAATAATTTTATATAATCAAATACGCGTTAATTCCAGACAAATAAAGCACCCGGTATAGTCCACCACGTGTCGCATGGAATAGCGCATCAAAGGAAAAAAAATGTAGAATCCTACACACTTTGAGCGATTCCTCAATAAATGGTATCCTAGTGATGTAAATGCTATAAACTACCATATATTATTTTCACATATGTATACTGGCTTATAACTATAGACTTACACATATATATATGTAATCCAAAGCTTATGAAAAATATAGTGAGTCCATCATGTGTGACATGGAATAGACCTCCCATGCCTAAAAATATGTGAACATGCTAGAATCCTAGTCGTTATCGCTACAACTCACTTTTAGACTCCTTTATAAAAGAAACGCGCTACCCACGCGAGGGCGAGTTTTAATATTACATATCTTAGATACAAAAACAGTAGGAACCGCGACGATAAACCTACAATCTTAGGCATCTTAATTGAAACTTACGATGAGAGTGGGAACTAATTTATTGTTATGCTCTATGTATGTTAAAGAGTGAACGGAAAACTTATTTCCCTAACCATACTTGGATATATATCTGCGTTGTAGTTTCATTGTAGCATTGTTATCCTTTTCGAACATTCTACCATAGAGTGAACATTCTATTACTCAACATGAGATTCTTTATTTTATTGACATATATTTTCAAATTTATGTATAAAAGGGTGTATTAGGGTCCTCACACCTCTTTAGTATAAAGCACAACACAAATCACAGCCTTTGTATCCTTGGATTTGATGATTGTGATAAGCTGCATTATTAGACTAAGATGTTACCTTATTAGACTAATAATCTACCTTGTTAGACTAAAATGCTAAAGTATTTTACTAAAATAGTACATTATTAGACTAATAATCTATATTATTAGATGACACGTGACATTAATCTAACCGTTTAATCACAAGACTCAATGGACTAACTAGTGTTTTGTTTATAACAATATTTACCATATGAATAAGGATACATCCCTACATAATGTTTGAACAGCAAAAGAAACAAAATGAGAAAGTAGCATGGATGGATAAAGAAAAATTTTAGTTAGATTTCATTGGATGGTTCTGACTCATTAAATCCCCCGAAGATTTATAAAAGAGAATGAATTTCAGACTACTAAAAATAAATTTCACAAAATTCCATCAAATTGATCTTTTGTAATTGCTAAAATAAAGTCTTCAGCTCGCAAACATAGAGGTCTGACTAAAGATGGACCATTATTAAACTCTTCCTGTGAACTTCACAATTCTCTTCGTTTGTTACTTGAGGAATTAGTCTATGTTGATAGGAAAACATAACTTTAGATGACCATATAAATTTAAGGTTTAGGAAAAAAAATATTCCCAAAAGTTAAAGTGCTTCAGTTGTTGGTGATAAAGAAAATAGTTCTACAACAAATATCTACTTCTAAGCCATGCATCTCAGAAGAGGAGTTCATTTCGAATACATGTCTTTAACATTTTGGCTTTGTCTCAGCCAAGACATAGCGTTCCATCTCGACATACTTCTGTAATGTCATCACAAAAAAAGGTTATCAACAGCAAAATATCAATATGGAATGTCAAAATAATGAGATAACAGGACCAAAACCATCCAGTCAATATGTATTCCAGGTCATCAAACAGTAAAGACAACCAACAAAACAATGATGGACGATTTTTATGTGAAAGCCAGATAGCAAGAAGAACAAAACACAGTAACCTTAAAAGTAAAAGTCGTTATCTTAAAGAGGGAAAATACCTTCAGTGTCGCAATCTTCATCAAGTGGCCCAAAATGGTCATTAGACGGCTGATCACATCCTCTGGAATCCGTCTATAGCAGGAGCTTTGAACAATAAAAGACATGGTTTTGACTTATACTGGCCAATTAAGCATAGATATAAATGATGGTACTATAAGTTAGCTTTGTAACAAAGATGGAAAATTTTCAATTGCTTTTGAGTACCGCTATTCTAGCCACTTTTGCAAGCTCCAGTTTTATTTCTGAAGGCAATCTCTTTTTGTCGGAGTGAGATTGATTAACATGATCCTGGTGAGGATCTGTAGAAGGTGGTCTAACTGTTTATGCAAAAACACAAAACAATAAATATGGCATGGATCATACTAAAATAATAGAAATAAACTAAGATGTAATATAAGTAGTGAGATATATTGTGCAACTGCCTTCTCCAACTCTCCAAAGGCATTCTCAAGATTTGTAATATTTGGAGATTCCTCCTGTAAAAAAAAATGGTAACACGTTAAATTTAGGGTGATAAAATCAAACTAAGCATGTGCACAGAAAAATAAGGCAACTTGATGAAAGAGCAGTGCACACCAACTCTGTATCATCAATGAAAGAATCATCGGTGTTGTAATCATCATCATCAGGCATGTTTAGAAGAACAAGATCCTCCCCATCCCTGCTGCCCTGCAAGTTCTGCATATAAAAAACAATATCCACCCCAATCAAAACCAGATCTCGGATACGAATTCACCAACAATTTTCAAACCAGAGTGTTAAATAAAAGCTAGGCCAACAATATACCTACACAACTAGTAGCTCAAAATAGTAAAAATCACAATATAGAAAGAAAATCAATGAATTAATTAACTCTAACATAACTGCACCAGCAAATTCAACATAATTAACAAACATGCAGCATTTTTTTTCACAAAATCATCAATAACAACATTGCATGCAAGATTACCATTTCATTCATTTGAGAGGCAGCCGCAGGAGGAGGAGTTGGCTGCTCGTCGCCACGGGCTTCAAAAGATGGGCCGGGAGCTGACGGGCCGGGCCCATCGGCCTTACTCAAATTTGCTCTTTTGAGAATCTTTTTCCAGGAAATAATCGTGGTTTCCTCGGGATTCAGCTCCAATTGAAATCGCACCCGGCCGCCGCCGACCTCCACGAATGCTCCCTGTTTTGATTTGTATAAGTGATTGTAGAACAAACTTGAAACCGACGAGAATTGACTGGGATTGGAATTGCAAGATTGAAAATGTAATTCTATTTACTGATTGTTGAGAACGGAAGAAAAAACGATTACAACAAACTCCAAACAAACTTGTATTTAAACCTATCACAAAACTAATTGATATGTAAATCCAACGGTTCAGATTAAAAGCCCCAAACTTAAAATCTAATCTGACGGTTGCTGAAAGAGCTGATTGAGAGATCAGCTGTGATCAGCTGCTTCTTCTAATCATGCAGCTGAGCCATCAATTCCTTACAAACTCCACCTTGATGGATTAGCTGCTAACTGAGCTTCTCTTGCAAAGATTCACAAGTTTCATACACACATCGAGCTTCTCTTTCGGTACTGGTTTAGTTAGCATATCAGCTGGGTTCTCAGCTGTGTCAACCTTGAATACTCTAACTGAACCTTTTTCTATCTCCTCCCGGATGAAATGCAAACACACGTCTATGTGCTTGCTTCTCTCGTGGTACACTTGGTGCTTTGCTAAGCTCAATGCACTGTTGTTATCACAACCAATGCTGACTCCTTCCTGCTTTATACCAAAATCCTCCAATATTCCCTTAAGCCATTTACCCTCTTTGACAGCAGAAGTCATAGCCATAAACTCTGCCTCTGTAGTCGACAAAGCAACCACCCCTTGAAGGCTACTCTTCCAACTGATAATGGACCCATATAAACTGAATAAGAAACCAGATTGTGATCTTCTAGTATCTATGTTCCCAGCAAAATCAGAGTCACACCATCCTGTCAAAGCATCTCCTTTAAACTCAGCATCCCCTTTAAACAAGATCCCAACATCAGAAGCTCCCTTCAAATATCTCATTAACCATTTTAGTGCAGACCAATGTTCCTTCCCATGGTTAGACATGTACCTGCTGGTTACTGAGATGGCTTGCGCAATGTCTGGCCGGGTACCAATCATAGCATACATAATGCTTCCAATGATGTTAGCATAGGGGATATGCTTCATTTCTTTCTCTTCGGCCTTGCACTTAGGCTTTTGATCAGCTGACAGTTTATATTGTTGGCTCATGGGAACCGAGACCTCTTTAACATTACTCATCTGAAATCTCTTGAGCAATCTCAACACATAATCTGTCTGTGTCAACCATATTTCCTTCTTCTTTCGGTTTCTGATAATGGTCATTCCCAGTATGCGCTTTGCAGGCCCTAAATCTTTCATCTCAAAAGCCTTTTTGAGATCAAGCTTTACCTT
>NW_025951624.1:0-1338 GCF_023119035.1 Salvia hispanica
ACTGTAACATGATTCACATTTTCAATCAATATTAAAATATTAAAAGGGTAAGTACATTAGATACGTAGATGTGCATATGTGTTATATATATATGGAGTCCATCTAAAGGGACATGGATATTCGATCTAGTACCCCTATCTGTAAATAATGTGACATAGTTTAAAAACTGTGTGCAAAATAATAAACGAGTCAACCTGGCTACAATCATTCAATGGACAAGGCTGGTTACTTTATTGGACATAGTCTAGATTCATAGGTTTACTTGATAGAACCCAACATATAACCAAATACATTAGCCATATATATAATCTACCATTCTACTTGATGCATGCACCTATTAATACTTGATAGAACCCAACATATAACCAAATACATTAGCCATATATATAATCTACCATTCTACTTGATGCATGCACCTATTATATATTAAGGCCACTGATTAAATGCAAACTTATATATTATACAAACTCAAAACTCTTCAACACAGCTTCAACACATTTGGATGTATTCATATCCTTCTTTGGTTTTATGTTCTATTCTCCTTTTTAATCTTGGCCATTCAATTTAAAGATCTTATGGCCCTAAATAATGTCACATGTTATTAATTAAAATGCTTAAAATAATCGTGTATGGTGTTTTAGGAATTCACAATAGAGTTAGTTATGGAAACTTGCTTGATTTTCTCTCCACAATATATTGCATCGGTTTTTTTCATGGAATTAGCAGAATCTTTCTTCTCTCTCCAAAAAAATCTTTCTGTATCAATACATCACAGAGGCGTTAATCCGGAGAAATTCGTGAATAAGAAGAATAGAAAAACTTGCAGCCTTTGTGATTTTTCTTCTTATTCTCCAACAATGGAAGAAGGTAATTTAAGGACTTCACATGTTTATTATGAATCTGAGTTCGTTCATCTTATTGATATTTTAGGAGTTTTGCGTTTATTCTGATGTCATTTTTGTGAATTATACAATCTCAGGGTTTTGTTTATTAGTTGTCGTGTTTGAATGTATTGGGCGAGTTTAATCTAATCCACTAGGGTGTAGCAGTCATTGGTGGTTAGGGTGTAGTATTTTGTTTAGTCGACGAGTTTCAGTTTTTTTAATAGGGTTTTGTTATTATCTCGGCCGCTGTGTGGTTTTACTCGACGTATGTAATGTACAAATATTAAAGTATAATGCATTCTTTCTTATATTTAATGTATGGTTCATATCATATAATGAAACTAAATTCTAATACGCTTGTTGTTTTTATTTTAATGCATAATAAGTACTGTATAATTAAAAAAAAAACCTAAATAATGCGCACTACCAACAACATTTAATGCATACAAACGAC
>NW_025951625.1:0-2000 GCF_023119035.1 Salvia hispanica
GAGCCGTCCTAGCTAGTCGGCCGGTCTCGTGGGCGAAAAGCGTGGCCACGCTTTCGTCGCACCATGGAAAGATTGTGATATGTGATTGTGGAATTTGATGAGAAAATGGGGAGATATTTGATTGGCCAATCTATGAAAATATTTTGTGATACTCGATGATATTTTATTTTGATAAATCGTAAAACTCGAGTTCACTTGGTAAGGGTGGCATAACTTATAAAATGTTTTGGCAACGAGCTCACTGAGTATTTCAAAATACTCAGCCCTGCATGTGTTTTCCTTATGTGCAGGTTGAACGGCGACGAGCGGTGGCGGGTGTTGAGCATGTTAAGTAACTAGATGGATGTTTTTGAACTTCAAGCGTAGTTGTGTCTTCATACATAGCTACACTTCTCTCTTGGTCGTTTTCCGCTAAGTCTTGATACACTCTGATATTGATTCGGTGATTTGGCACTCTTCTTTCGGTTTTGAGGCCTTATACCCTTCTCCTGGTTTTGTCTTTAAACCTTTGATATACTCATGAGATTTCGATCGTTATTTATGAAACTCCTTTTCCTTTACCTATTTAAGTTTCTAGGTTAAGTTGATGTCTTTATTGCTCGATGACTCCTTTTATTACCTTGGTCTAAACCCTTTAAATGAAACCCTAGTTTTTATTGAATTCCTTGAGTACGTTTGGTAGCAGCCGCCGCATTTATTGTACCCAGGGAGGGCGGGCTGTTACACTTAGTTTGCTTCTTATACATTTAAATTTTTATAAAACATCCTATAAATGCACAAGCAAACACAATGTAATAATAATAGTGATTCTATTCATGCAAAAATGCTCGAATAATACTGAATCGGGTTAAAAGTGGATTGTAGAGTTTTACGTATACAAGCAAGATTCTATTCGAGCGAAACTTGCTCGAAACATGCTTTTCAGTATACCAAACCTAATAATCTCCCACTTATACTCAAAACATGCTTTCGAGTATACCCACTGCCAAAAACTCTCCCACTTATACACAAAGCAGGTCTTGGTACTAGATATATCGAACCACCATTCATTTCACATCATGTTTGAACATGTTGCCACAAAGGAATTTTATGTGAAAAATCTGTTTGGTTGTTCTCTGATCATATCTTTTCCACCATAATGTCTTTGCTGCATACTTGATCCTTAATTAATTTCATCTCTCTATGTGATTGCTTAGCTTTATTACCTCGTGTGTCCCTTGAGTTAGCCTTCACTAGAGTCATACTCCAAATGTAATACTCATAGGCATACTCAAACTTACGATTAAAGCTTTTAGGAAGATACTCCTAAGGTAAACACATATTCAGAGGATGACTTACTCGATCACCGATTAGTCATAAAACTAAGTCAATGTAACCCCAAGGACATTACATGAATGACTGGTAAACTAGAATATAGTTACTAGCCTTTCTCAAGCACTAGGGTATATTCTTTACCTCAATCAAAGTCCTTTGCCATGGTTAATATGATATACTCTTGTCATGCATAAGCACAACTAATATCAAACTTAGTACACATTATAGCATACATGAGACAACTATCTCCGAAACTAGTCTCATAATTCTTGATCTCACTAAGCGTCAAACGACACTTGACTAGAGACAAGACAATTCCATCTTGAAAGGTAAAAACCTTTTCATGGAATTTCTAATGCTAAAATGTTCCAAGCAATGTGTAGATATAGGATTACTAAGAGAATCTCAACATTCTTTCTAGCAATCTTAAAAGGACTTAGATGCTAAGAATGTAATTAGTTTCTCTTAAATCCTTTATCTTAAACTGGGCAGACAACCAGTTTCCTACGCCAGATGCCAATCTTAGTTGTTTGCAACTTTTGTAGATTTCATCATCGTAGAGTACCAATAATACCATATGTAATGCACTTTCAACTTCCTTGTGCTTACAGCACTGTTAAGGACACAAGTCAAATTCTAAATATTTGACCATTTTGATAAAACACATATACTCTGATTTAGATGCT
>NW_025951626.1:0-2000 GCF_023119035.1 Salvia hispanica
CCCAGAAAGATTGTTCGCAGATCCTAGCCGCCAGGTGATGTTAGAAACTCATACTCCCTCCGTCCCTGAAAATGTGTCACTTATTTACTTTTTCGTCCGTCCCTAAACTTTTGTCACCTTTCACTTTTACTATTTTTGGTAATGGACCCCATATTCCACTAACTCATTCTTACTCACATTTTATTTTAAAACTAATATATAAAAGTAGGACCTACATGCCACCAACCTTTTCGATCCACTTTCTATTACATTTCTTAAAACCTGTGCCGGGTCAAATGATGTCAAATTTTAAGGGACGGAGGGAGTATCATTTTAGTCTACTAATGTAGATTAATGTACACCGACTAATAATGTAGACTTTTAGTCAAATAATGTAGCTCAGATATTATGATCACAACCATCCAATCCAAGGATCCAAAGGCTGTGATTTATGTTGTGTTTGACACTGAGAAGATGTAAGGACCCTAATACACTCCTATATATATGATTAGATTATAATCAATGTCGAACTAATTTCTAGCGCCTAACCATTGAACTCCTCAATTTCAGTTGTTTTACTCCCTCCGTACGCGAATAGGAGTCCCGTTTTTCCATTTTAGTCCGTCTGTGAATAAGAGTCCCGGTTCACTTTTACCATAAATGATAATAGAGTCTTACCTTCCACTAACTCATTTCACTCACATTTCATTTAAAACTAATATATACAAGTAGTGCCCCTATTCAATTAACTTTTTTCCACCTACTTTTCTTAACATTTCTTAAAACCCGTGCCGCCGATTAATGGGACTCCTAATGGCGGACGGAGGGAGTAGTTCATTTTAGAACATTTTTAGTTTATTTAAAGCTAAATATCCTAATTTAGTCTATATATCTTTCAGGTGAATCATTTGCTCGACTTAATTCATCTCAATTGGTTTCCTCGGTCCAATGTCTCAAGCTTGGGCTTGTACGGAGAAATGTTAATCGAAAATGTGAGAAGTCTTGAAGAGGCTAATGTCAAGTCATATGCATTTGAAGTTTTGAAATCATATTTTTCAAAGGCAAGTTATAACTACTTTATTGTTAATTAATATAAATACTCTAATTGATATTTTTTATTCACTGTATTGATACTCGGAGCTGAATGATCTTAGCCCTTGATTTGATGATTTAATGTCTATTATTTAGTTGCAGTTAGCAATTTAAGGATGAGTTAGCAATATAACGCACTCATATATATATATATATATATGGGTGCGTTAAGATGACAACACTCTTAAAATGACACTGTGACAACACGCTAGACTGCAATATTATATATCTGCTAGACTGCAATAGTATAAACGCTAGACTGCAATCTATAGATTGCAGTCTAGCGTATTGGATATTGCAGCCTGAAAAAATTGCACTCTAGCGTATTGGATATTGCAGTACTTGAAAATTTACCATTGAGCTTGCTACATGCCAGCTGTGTTAAAATGACAACCCCTCTTAAAATGACAACGTGACACCGCTTATACAACAATATTATAAACGCTACACAACAATATTATAAATACTACACAGCAATCTATAGATTGTTGTATAGTGTGTCGGATATTGCTGTTCAAGAAAAATTGTTGTTTAAAGACCAGCAGATTGCTGCCCGTTTTTTTGGCCACGTGGCAGCTTATTATTCGTCCACATGTACAAATGATTGGCTAGAAATGGTGGTATGATCAACACAGAACCAATCTTAAATGCAGAACATAGAACTATATGAAAATAGTACATTGTAGGAGACCATTAAGGTCATTGTTCTTTCATTATTACTTCAATATAGTAATCTGCTTCTTAAAATGAACTAGTTCCATTTTTGGATTTTTTTAGTGTATTTTAAAATGCAAATTTCCTATAATGAATTACAAATGATCTTATAATAAAGATCTATTTTATTTGGTTCTGTGTTCTACATTTAAAAGGGGTTCTGCTTTTAACGCTATATATATATTATTGAAAATTTGAAACTAGCTAGCTTTCAG
>NW_025951627.1:0-26614 GCF_023119035.1 Salvia hispanica
ACGGACCTTGAGTATCTCAAATTAATCAAGCTGTTTCCGTGAGATAAAGTTTGTTGTTACTTGATCTTGGAAGCATAGAGCTTTTCAGAGTATTCCAGTGTCTTCGCATTCTTTTCATTTTCAACAAGATTACGGAGCAGTATCGTCCACCACATTCGGATATAACCACGCACATGTTCATGCTCAAAAGCTAAATCTTCATCATCCTTTGTGCGGCTTAAATTCGAGGAGCGAATACGGGTTGATGCAAACTTCTCTAAATAAAAGATCTCATCTTGCCATACCAAATATGATCGTTCATTCCATTCAAGGAAAACATTTTACTAGTATTAATTGCCTCCATAATCGAAGCAAATTAAACAACCACAACCGTGGCTCTTGATACCACTCAGTGGGTCATGCACACTTGCGGTTATTTTGGGTCTCTCCTAAAAGGCCATAAACTAATTGGGGTTGGACGCGGGAGTGCTCTGCCCTGACTTCCTCACTCATCCGTGTAGAGTGAGTTTGTAACCCGACAAGCCCCCTCAATGAGACCACATCGGGAGCCTTGATCGACTTACCAACATGGGTCGTTCCAGCCTGGCATTTGGGTTATTCGGGGGCCCGACTCTAACTTTGAGTCTTTGAGACCGACCCTAACCGCGGGGAAGCTCATTCGGGCCCACGACCCGTGGCGACCTGGGCTCGATACCGATACATTTGGGAGGAATGGCCCTGGTCGAGCCGGCGGATAAACAAACACAATCGATTCTGTGAGGCATGATAGGAGCGTAATATAATGGCAACGTAATGTGGAGGAATCAATAATATGATAATGAGAAACGATAATGAAAATATCAACACCAAGATTTTACGTGGAAAACTCTCTTCAATGTGAAGAGATAAAAACCACGAGATCCACGGTCTACCAAATCCACTATCACCAAGGAGAGAATACAACCAAAAGTTTACAATGATATCTAATCCTTAACAACCAGAAGAACTAGATAATCAATACAACTTCAAAATAGATGAAATAAATATCTCAAAAAACTGCAGTCACGTTCAGAAATTTATAAGCTGAAGATCTAACAGGTTCAAATTCAATTTCCTTGTCGAATGAAGAACCACGAGTCTTCTACCACCGAGTTAAAAGTTCAAGTCGATCGGACAACCTTTGGACCTCCGTCAAGACAAAACCCGATTGCGCAGTGCAGAAACTTGGAGAACACTCTTTTCGCCCTTCTTTCCTTCAACACGTTTTCTCTCTCTCCTCTCTCAATTATTGCGGCTCGCTCTTGGTAGGTATTATAAGTTCTCCATAACCTATTTAAGTAAATAAATGGGCCAATAATATTTGGGTCTTTTTTCTACAAGTTGGGAGCCTTAACCAACAATTAGCGATTAATAATTTATCCGAATTTAAATCAAATTGAAATTTTAAATTCAGTTAAAATTTTCAAATTTAACATTTGAAAAAACAAACATAATTTAAAATAAAATTACTTATTTCTTGTATTAAATAGCACTCATTATTAAAAATAGAAACATATTCATTTCTATTTTATTTTCTTTACTTAATACACAAAATAAAATTATATACTCCATAAAGTAATACAAATATAAACCTAATTCTAATTAAAGAACTAAAACAACAAAACTAAACTCGAGTCTCTCGACCTCACCAATATCAAGTGGCTTCCCACATATATAAATATCTATATAAGAGCATTTAAAAAAAGGTAAGTTGAGATTGTATATTTTTTATTCTATCACTTTAAAAGATAAATATACTTTTTAACAAATAATAAAATTAAGAAGAAACGTAAATTGAAAAAACTAAAAAAAACTAGTATATTTACTTATTTACTTTTTGTGTGCAAAAAGTTAAATCGACCTCTTTAAAATTAAGTTCTAGGTAGTAGTATAATATATTCTCAAATATCCTTCTAATTTGAGAAGGAACTTTATGAAGAAAAGGTAACTATGAAAGTCATATAGATAAAGAGAAATAGGGGTATTTAAATGATACGATACTCATGTCATTATATTTATATTTTTAATAATGTGTTTGATTAGTTACAAAAATTATCACATGAAGCTAGTTATTATCCAAACCCGACCCAAGAGAACTAAATACTAACAATTTACTTGTTTTCTTAAAAATTCAAAAAGAGTATTTGAAAAAAGTAAATATACCTTTTTAAAGTTGAAGAAGGTATATACATTTTCAATTACAATTTTTGTTGAAAATGAGTTTTTATAAGGAAAAACATATAATCCCCCGTACGAAAAATAGTCCAATTTTACCATTTTTAATGTTACAAAAAATAGTCTCATTTTTAAAAATGGTTCTTTATACTTTACTCTTTTTTTCTTATACGTTATTTACCTTTTCTCCATATCTCTCTTACTTTCCCTTTTTTTTTTCCATCTATCTTACTTTACCAAATTTTTTTTCCCTTATTTTCTCCAATTTCTTATTAAAACTTGTGACATCAACAAATGAAACTATTTTTATGAATGGGGGGAGTATTGTACTACTATTTCTCTATACTTTTTCATTTACCTCTTTACTTGGAGATGTTTTAATTAACTAACCTAATTCAGTCCATTACTCAACAAGCGAAATGCAAATGCTAACCCACCCCCTACTAACAACAGGGCAATGCAGAACCTAGGCGCTGGGGGGAAAAGATGTAAACATGAAACCTATATAAATGTTCACCCACTCTAAATGACAATGTCCCCTAACTTTTAAAATGAAACATTGCCAAAAGTTGCTATTTTTAATAGAGTAAACTACAAATTTAGGACCTACAATTTTACTGATGCATATTTCGGTCTTATACTTTTAAAATATCATTTGTAGTCCATATACCATATCTTATGCCGTTTCAAGGTTCAATTAACTTTTTCTCATTTTTCGGTTTTAATACACCCTCAAATGGGTAGAGAAAAATTTGTACACTCAAGAATCCTTTCTCTCTACATCATCCCTTTTTTCAGTCATTAGAAAAGGATATAGGAGAGAGAAAGAAAGAGATTGAATGTACAAATTTTTCCTCTACTCATTTGAGGGTATATTGGTCCATGAGAAAAAATTATTAGAACCAAAGCGTCTAAAGTATGGTATAGGGGCAGAAAAAATATTTTGAAAGTATAGATCCAGCAAATATGTATCGATGAAAGTATAGATCATAAATATATGGCCAACTTGGATCCGGATGATGGCGTTTCTTGGTCTTAACATCTAATCTCCACCACTTAAAATTCAAACTATATCCTTCAATGGAGAAATGCAGGTCAAAAGAGCAAGAGCTAAAAACTTACCGCATGATTATAAAAAGAGCAATTTCCATCATCCCAATTCCCATGTCACTAAACAAACATAGTAAGACAATAATATATCAGCCAAGCAAGACCAAGATATTACTTCCATTTACAATATGTGGTCCAAATTAAAAAATAAAGCAAGATCCCTCTTGTGCAAAAACAATCAAACACAAAAGGCAAAGTCAAGATAATGATATAGGCTTGCATGCAAATATCTGAGTTGTGACATCATATGTGGAAGTGTTATATATACTTGGGAAGGAAAATAACATAAAAAGGCCCCGAGTGGGCCAAAATAGACAGAAATTCAGAATCAGCCGGGTTCATATATATATTACAATTTTTAAAAAATAAAATATAGTTTATAGAAAAAAATGGTTAGAATTAACATTTGTGTCGATCATTAATTTTTCTTAAGCAGAAAATCATTATTTAGATGTCCTAGTGTATTTCTTACACGTGAGGGAATTATGGCTAACAATTAAATAGTAGCACAATATAAATGGAAATATGATCTTATTGGGCCTGGTTACCATCCAACAAAAAAAGTACACTATCTATTTATCATGAATTAATACAAAAAAAAAATTATGTCCATTTAATTATGTGGTTGGGGGTCATTGGCGTTTCCAAATATAGGAAAGGGTGTAGAAGAAAATGGGTTTTCCCGTCTTCTGCTAGGATTATTTTTTAGTTATTTATTGGTCCAATTCATCTTATCTAATCCATCTTTGTGACCTTGTTAATTTCCCACAACAATTTCTTTTTTTATTCTCACCTTTTTGCAATCGATTGAGGATGAACATTTGAACATCGCATCAACCACTTACCTATCAATAATCATAATCTTGAACACTTTGTTGTTACCGATTACACCCAAATGGATTATAATTTATATCATTCTATACGAATGTGTATATGAAATATAACAAAATTACAAAATTAAGAACCTACACTATTATAATTTTCAAAAAAATAGTAAAAAAAAAAAGACCCAAAATATTTACACTGCGATCTATGCACAATATTTTACACTGAATTTTCATAATATAAAAAACACGAAGATGGTAAAACCCCGCATCACAATAGTTTATCATAAAACTAAAACAAACATAAACATCAAACTCTTTACAAGATTAATCAATCACACCCAATATAACAAAAAAAAATACAATCACAAAACTTGGGAAATGGAGAATCGTCTCCTTCTAGGTTTTGTCAAATCCGGCATTCCATCATCAATATTCAACGTGTTTTTTGGATCCATTTTTGAACATTAAATTTTCCCCCAAAGTCTTGGACATGGATGAGAAGAATGTGGCTTTTTCCCGCTCGATTTGACGATTCCCTGCCCTTTTTTGATGTCTTGAATGTACATTTTCATCTTCAACCCCTTTCCCCGGTTTCCCCGTTCTCCTTCACGAGGGGCGTGTCGGCTTGCACTTCTTCCTCAAAGTGACTGCATCTGCATCCCGGTTTATCATCCCCCCCACTTTCAACTTGAGCTGGTCAGTATAGCTGGGGGACTATTTGCCCCGGGGCCGCTTATTTTGGGAAAATGAACCCTAGCATCATGATAGCTTTAGCGGGTCCATCACCTTTCCCCTTTTCCCTTTGATCTCATCCCGATTCCGGGGGGCGCCTAGACCATCATGAACCCCAAAACTTCTCCTTTAAAAAAGGCAAAATTTAAAAAAAAACAAAGGTGCACCTATGGCCGGGTTTGAAAGACTTAAAACACGACAGGTGATGGAAAAGCAAATAGAATCAAGAATGATTGTCTATGTTACATACCTTGAGATAGATATCAATAGGGATAAAGACTTCCCTTCCTACGGCCTTAGGCACCAAATTGGCAATCCCATTGAACTTGGAAATGGTTAAATCACATAGGTGGCTTCTCCCAAGATAAGCATCAATAGCCCCCAACTCTATACATAGCTGGGGAAAACCTCCCCTGCATTGAAAATCGCCACATTCTTCCCCCTCCCCACAAATCCAGATATGCCCTTTCCCTCACACCCCCAAGATCAAACAGCCTCGCGCCATCAACGGTGACGACAAAACCAGAAAATCATCAAGGGTCACGTGCTCAAGAATCATGAAATCCTCTTCTCCAGCCCTCTTTGGGCTGTGGCCCCAGGAAAATGGCTGTCAAAAAACCCCAAAAGGGTGTATTGGAAAGGCCGATTTCTCTGGTGGGAGGAGGGCCACGATGGACTCGAGGAGTCGCGCGCTGGAGGCGGACGTCTGGGTCGCGGAGTCCAGCGCCCGGCCCCTGCCAGAGTGATCGCGCAGCTTTCGCTCGAGGTTATGATCGCGCTGGCTAAAAAGGTTTCCCTCTTCCTTTCATTGATGCAATGATCCCCGAAGAAGGCTATGCCCAAGATCGTCAGCTCCTCCGTCCAAATTTGGGGGAACGGCTCGGGGAAAATTTGCCTCCACCAAACCTGCTCCATAATAAATAAACCTTTTAAAACCCGTATTTGGGGGAAATTATGATGTACTCCCTGTCCCCCCTAATTAGAAGCCCCTTTCCAATCGTTTCTCTCGGAAGATGCACTTCCCGTGGCGGGATTTTATCGTTTTTTTTTGTTTTTAAATGGAGAAGTAAAAAAAGAGAGAAAAATAAAGTAGAGATAAAGGGGTTTTTTAAGCGGGGGGAAAAAATCTTGATTGGAAAAAAAAAGGAAAGTGGATCATCTCATGGGCAAAGGGGATCTTTTTAAAAATTTTTTTTATTTTGTAAATGAATGGGAGAAAAATTTGGTGAAACATCGATCATTTTTATGTGTTGATTTTATTATAATATGGGGTTCCGATGCAAAAAATTAAAAAATTGAAATGAGACTTCTAAGGAGCCCGGATGAAAATGGCAAAATAGCAAAAAGAAAATACTACTACTATGTGGAAAAATTCCCTTTTTACTTAAATGTTTTTGTGTAATACACTTAGTTAATCGGTCTTTAATTTTATACATTTAATCCGTCGTAAATTCAGACCAATAGCATTCGGGAAAATTTTTCTTCATGGAAAAATTGAAAAATTATCAAAGTTATGATATAATAATCGACAATTTCTGAAAGTTAAAATTAAAATTTATCATCGGGTTTCTGGCAGTCAAACCTTTGGGGGGGATCTCAGCGCGTTGCCGACCCCGAGATGCAGCGATGGGAGGAACCCCGCACGCAGTACGCGAGGGCGCCGGAGGGGTGGTGAGCGCCACCTGAGACAAGAAATCATCGGTTTTTCCCCGGCGAGATTGCCGTCCGTTTTGTCGGTCATCTGGAGATACTCGGCGGCGCAACGAAGGGCGGCGACGTTGTCCACCTGATCTCGAAGTTGACGCCGTAGCAAAACTTCCCGCCTTCTCAAAGATCTCCGGCCCTGGGGTGTCAACAGATTAATCCTCTCAAATCCGTCTCCTTCGATTCCAAAATCAGCTTCCTTATATGATTGCTCTTCGCCACCAGCATGAACTGCACAAATATTATCGTTAGGGATGATATTTCTAAATTTTATTTTAATGTAATTTTTTTTTTGAACTTACACTAAAATTTTAAAAAAAATTTAAAAGAAAAAAGTATGGTGCTACGCCAAATGCTTCCTTGAAGGGGGAAATTGGCTTCTCCCAAATTCCCCATTATATCAGTTGAATTTCGAGAAAACCCCAAATAAAACAAAAGCAAGAATTAATGAATCATACAAAAAAAGAAATATAAATGGAATTTTGGGAAAAAAAAAAGTACCATTGGCCAGTTCTTTCCATTTCAAAAGAAAACTGTTGGCCATGAATGAGTGAAGGAGAAAAGGAGGTTTGGGGATGTCAAGTTTAGTTGAATAAATGTGCTGTATATATAAAGACCTTTTTTTCTTGTAATAAATCTAAGCTGTTTTTCCCTAAATAATTCCTTTTTTTCTTATGTACTTTTAAAAAAATGTAGTTTTCAATTCCAAATGATATATTCTCTTATCCACTCTGCCATGTAGATTCCCTTTTATATCTCTAAATTAGATTCATAACTTCACTATATATTTTCATTTTTTTTGGGATCTATTAAATTTTATTAGAATTTTTTTATTCTCAAACCCCTTTGATATTAAACTACAAAAACTAAGAAAATCTATAAAAAAATAATCAAGGTTTGAGGGGTTTTACTGTAAGTGTGCATTTTTAAAATTTTAAAAATCCAACAAAACACAAGTAACAAGACGATTAAAATTAAACAAACTGTTCTGAATTTCTTCATTTTTTTAAATTTCTTTTATTCTCTCAACTTGGTGTATTCTGATTTTAATTATCGAGAACAGCATCCTTGCAAAAGCTTGTCTGTGTAAATTAGATATGAGTATTCGTTTTGATTTAGGAGAGTAGTGAAATTTGAATTTTAACTTTTAAGCTTTGTTGTTTTAGCACTGATAGTGTGAATTTGGTTTGGTAACATGATGTACTATCAGCAAATGTAGTACTCCTCGTCCGTATTAGGCACTCTTTTGAGCGCATGATTTAAGGAATTGATATTTAAATAGTTAAAGTGGAAAGTAAAGTATGAAAGATGGAAAAAATAGGGGAGAGAAAGAGAAAAAAGTAGGTGGAGAATAAAATAAGATAGATCTTTTTTCAAAAAATGAAATAGGTCCTAATATGTTGGACATCTCGAAAGGAAAAGTGGTTCGAGCCAGGACGAGAGGGAGTAGTATATTGCAAAAAAAAAAAAAAAAAAAACATTTAAATTTAAGTACATTGAATAACATGAAAATATGTAGTAGCACCTAATTTGTTGGTGTAATGATTAAGAGGATTAAAAAGGGAAATTAATAAATTTTCTCGTCACCAATAATTAAAGGAGTGTTTGGCAGCGGACAGAAAAACAGAAATCTGGGTCAAATCATGTGTGCTGTGGCTTATATAAAAGCTCGTTCATTTCTTACCACTCAAACAAGTGGTTCACAATTCATTCCGTTTTCCAAACTAAAACATGGATGGATTACTGCCACGTCACACTCTCCTTTGTCACACTGGCCCACTTTCTGCTTTACTCAGTACTATCTTCGGACAGGATAAATGTGTCACGTTGTGGGCCACGACCGGATCTTGTTTCACTAATAAGAAGCGTACACGTAGGATGCCTTCGCACTTCAATCCATTTATATAGATGAGAGATACAGATAACCAGTTCTTCTTTTTGAAATTCCTAATAAATTTCAATAGCTTAGATATCACGTATGAGTAATACAATACCTACCTAATAAAAGAATAAACTCAATTCGAACTTGAAACACATTAGTACATTTTATTCACAAATGAAATTTTATGTTATCAAAAAATTCTTGATTAATTACATGCAAGCTTATTTTAGTGAAGTAAATTAGTTATCTTTTTAAAAGTTGTTGACGCGTGATGATCGTATGTACCTACTGTATAAAATGTTGCATTAATTATGATGTCGTAAAGGATAGACTTTAGGCATAACATCCCCAGCTACTCTCTTCTAGCCATTATGGAGGAAATGCATAGCACGTGTAAATTTTTGCATGAGAAAATAAATCATGCTGCACCTAAATTGAATCCAAGGCCAAGTTGTTGGATATGCAGGTATACCATCATGTTTTAATTCTCAACAAATACCTCCACTACAAGAAACTGAAGTTTATCCCGACATGATTAGATAGTCCATATGGATAGTGATATAATGCAAATTTATAAGTATATTAATACTTCAAATTATGATCTGTGAATTAAAAATATCACGAGATAATAAAATAGTAGTAACAGAAAATGCAATGTCAATAGTTAAGTTTGTATTGACGTTTTTAACGATCCAAATCAAAGTTTGTAGTTTGTCGTATTAAGGGTTTGCATTTGATCATATTCCCCATATGTCTGATGAGGTAAATCCATTAAGCAAATCTAACTATTTAGTGATATTTATTATTTGCTGGTAAGAATCCCGGTGATTTTAGGTTGGATTAGAGATTGACTTATTGGGCATGGTTGATATTGAGTTTATCCGATAACGATCAATCGCATAATTTGTCGACCTAATCAATCTATGCACTAGTCTTTTACGACATTTAAGACAAATACTAATGCTGCACGTGCGTAAAAAAATATGTCATACTATGGTATACTTTATGTAAATATGTCATACTCCACTAAGGTATACTTTATATAAATAATAATATAATTAACATTTTTAATTTTTACTAAAGAAATCAAAATACATACTACAAATGTTGTTTTCCAAAATCAAGATACCCTATCTCACCATATATTATTGGCGTAGCCCATCAAAAATATTGAATCAGTGGATGACACGGATTTTATTGAGAAAAGTATTTATAAAGTAAAAGAGAAGGGGAAATTGATAAAATAGAAGAAAAAGGTGAGTAAAGTATTGGCTGAGAATCAAATTGTAATCATTTTGAATTATTCTAACACCCTTTTTAGACGGAAAAAACGTACTCATTTTGAAATATTGTAGTAGGACAAAAGGTCGGGCTCTAAGAGAGAGTAAGAAAGAAAAAAAGTTTGAATCTATAAATAGTAATCGGCCTACCAATATTAATTTGAAATGATTCTACAAATCCACTATTCCATTCATCTTTGAAAGAGTTTCGTGTGGATACCTCATAGCTTTAATCGAAGTCAGGTAGAAAAAATATGAATGAATACTAAGACTACGCATTGCGAGAAACAACTGGGTCAGCGTTTTTCCGTGAAATGCACTGACCCAACAAAATTGTCGGGCACATTTTGTCCAAGCCTAACTATTTAAATAGCTGGGCACAACTCCCAAAGGACTTTTGGCGACTAAAACACATTTTGAGAAGTGAGCTTGGAAGCCACACTTAGAAGTAGGAGAGCAAGATTGAAGTTTCATCCATCCAAGCCTTGTTCCCCATAGTATATTAACTTGTTTTTGTGTTAATATAGTTAGCATGGGTGGCTAGAGCTTGAGATTACTCCTAATTTGTAGTAGGGTTGTTGAGCATGAATTCATTTAATTGAATTCTTATGATTTCTATTGCTTATTAGTTCTTATCTTTTGTGATTATCTTTATTAGGTGTCGAATTGACAAGAAAATTTAATCTAGGAATGACCTTAATTCTAAAATCTCTTTAACTTAGAATAAGGAATTTTCAAGCTAGAACCGTTAGGGGTAGACAAGAAGTGGATCCTTTGTCTAACTATGTAGAAGCTAATCTAAAGCCTACTCTGCATCTTAATAAGGGTAATAGGTTGAGTAGAGCTTAGAATGCGTTGATCAGCATATCCTAGGTGTATAATTCTTAATCACCTATGGCGAGAGTATGACTTTTGGTTGGACATAGTTTTGATGCATTGGTAAAGTAAGAGATAGATAGAAAAAATGTAATTGAAGTATTGCTAGTGGGAATGAGGCCCTCTTGTGAGGACTAAAAAGGAAAGAGTCATTCTTGTGGTACGGAGGGAGTTTAATAGTTTTAGCAATTAATCTCGCCTCCATGTGGATTCGATACCCTTTAGTACTACATTGCACGTCTGTATACTTGCAAGTAGTGTTTTAGGGGATTAAAACTTGTTTCGAATTTAAATCCACACTAATAGTCACAAGTATGAGAGAGAAATAAAAATAAGTACTCCATCCATCCCATAATAGATGTCACACTTGGAATTGATGAGATTTTAGGAGGTGTTGTTTTGTGTGTTAAGTGAAAGAGAAAGTAATATATTTATATTAATGTGAGAGGAAACTTTTTCACAAAAGGAAATGTGACATCTTTTGTGGACAAATAAAAGAAAGTGTGACATTCTTTTGGACAGAGGAGTAGTAGATAAAGTATTTGAAGAAACTTTTCATATTTGGATGGTACTACTATTTTCTGAGATGAACGAAATGAAAAGATGAGACTTTTTTCGTAGGCGGATAGGATGAGTATATATGTATGGTATGCTGGAATTTTGTTAATAATAGTAATAATTATAAAGTAGAATCCATTTCGCATTATAAAATAGAAGTTATGAAACATAAAAATATGAGCAAATAGAAAAAACATGAAATGTTTTTAAATAAGTGCATCTCTTGAGCTCTTGAATACATGACACACAAGCCAACCAATTGTACTTCTAATAGTACTGCTATATTTTAATACTACTACTAAAGGTGTCATAACTATACATATTCTTGGCAGGCCCGTGGGCCATCCAGACCCTATAAAGGCTCTCTCTCTGTATGGGCGTATGGCCCATCAAGAATAAAAGACATGTGCAAACTATTTTCATGTGGTATGACTATAGTCATTTGTTATCCAATCTAAATATTAATGATAGAAGCAATCCATCTTGAGTTCTTAGATCGCACCATATCCTTTTACATTTTCATTTGTTTTTTTACATAGTCATTTTATTTACATTAGCCAAAAATTGTACAATAGCGATTTCATATTTACACTTTAACATATATAGGCAAGTCTCACGTCAACAAATTTATATATATGTCATCAAATATTAGTTTCAATTTCAGTATGTGTAGAGATAGCAAAGTCACCGATTAGATCTGAAATCTAACTACTTACCATAATTTTTCAAAGCTCAATCCAATTAGAAAAATAATTTATAACGTACTTTTACCATGTCAGATTGATTCGTAATTGGAGCTAGAGATTATGAGATGCACATAATGATTCCAAAGCAATACTATGTGATGAATAACTAAAATATGTCACAATTTTTTTTGACAAATATACGGATTACATTGTATTTAATGAATTAATTTGATTTTTTCACATACGTACATAAATTATTTAATTTGATTTTTTTCACATACGCGGCATAATTAATGACGTATGTGGAACATAATGATTTTCAAAAACTCAACTAGACTCTAAGTGAGATATATACAAAAGAAGTGTCTATTATAGTTGCTTGATATGTGGATCAAAGGTTAGTGTTCGGACTTTCCTTTTTCACCTAATCAGATTTTAACAATTTAAGCAATATTAGAAGGTGGAAAGAACTAAAAAATCCAAGAAAATGCATAACTCAGTGACATTTTGGAGATGGAAAGAACTAAAAAATCCAGAAAATGCATAACTCAGTGACATTTTGGAGATGGCTTTGATATGTCTCTACTCTTTTCCCCTTTTTTGATGGCGAGACGGCATCCTTGTGGTTTTGGAGGCTTTGTTTGTATTTTGTTGTTTGGACGTGGTTGCAGCACGTGTTTTTTAATTGATATTCTTGCTTCTTTTTTTGTTTTGGTTGAGTTTGGTTTTGTGAGGATTGGGTGCGATATTCCAGGTCCTCAGCTTTGTTTTCTATGTTTTGTAGTGCTTTGATTTCTTGTTGAGTCTAATTTCTTATCGAGTCATGTTTAAGCATGCTTTATGATTATTAAAAAATACTCCGTACGTAATTAATGGCGATTTTATGGGGAAAGCTTCTTGTAACAATAGATTAAATCAAATTCTACTCGCAACTATCGAAAAATTCAAAGAAGCCACGATTCTAGAATTTAATCATGTCGTCGAAGACGTTAGCTAAAGCATCTAGTCATTGCACACTAATTTTGATTAATATGGGAAGATGAACTTCTTCTCCAATCCTACCTGGTATATACATAATACATTGTAAAATTTACGATCGAGTTTGATTTTCATACTCATCTATTTACTAATTTTACCTACTCGTTTGTGCAACAAACTTTGTATTTTTCATACTTATCGCTATGTGTTGTTGCTATATTTGTTAGAAGACTTATACTCTCTCATTTCCATACTAATAGAGTCATTTTATCATTTTGGTACGTTCAGGTAGTAATAGGTCGTTCTCTTTTAGTAAAAGTCAGATTTTTCCCCACTATTTTACTCTCTCTTACTTTTGTCTCTCTTCTACTTTATTCTCCATTTACTTAACTCACTAACCAATTTTTCTTAATCTCCGTCTTTGAAAAAACGTCTCATTACTATAACGGAGGAATACTTGGCAAAATTAGTTTTTCCGTCTCGATAATAACACTTTCATTTTAGTTTGTCTCATAAAAGATGTTATATTTTCTTTTTGAAAAAAATCTATTTCATATTAATACAAATCTGCTAATATTTTCTCTCTTCACTTATAACACACAAAATAGCATCTTCTAAAATCGTTATCACTCCAAGTGTGACATCTATTATGGGACGGAGGGAGTATTTCAAAAATCTTCTTATATTCGAGAACATTTGTAAAGCAATGAGAATTTATGGAGTGAAATATTAATATCGACTAATTTACCAAGGACATGACATTGTGTACTAAGTAATACTTGCTCGTTCCATAACATATGCCCATTTTTCTTTTAGTTTGTCCTATAAAAATGTCATAATTTTTTTAAAAAAAAATTTCTCTCACACTAATGTATAAAAATATATTTCTCTTTCCACTTACACACAAATAAACATCTCCTAAAATTTAGTATCATCCTTAAGTGTGGCTATTATGGTACGGATGGAGTATTTCAACCAAATTACCAAGTACTCCCCATTTGTAGTTTTTTTTATAAAATAATCTCCCATTTACCGAGCACGTGCTATTACTGGTAAATATTCAGAAATATCTCAAGAAGTCGATTACCAACTAAAATCTCTGTTCAGCATGCGCTCGCCAATCGTTCAATTTCGAATAATTTTCCTAAATTACCGAACAAATAGGCCGGCAAAAACTGTGTTTTTTTAGTGCGTGACAGATTAAATTCCATGTTACCACTAAGACAAGTAGACAACCAAGCCTTGAGCCCTCCATATAAATATTTAGATCCATTTAACTGATTAGATTTTGGCGTGTCATTTTCTATTTTCTTTGCTTTTATTAATTGGGCTTATGAATTCAAGAGCTTATTGACTTTTAAAAATCAGTCGTACATGTAGCCGATAGAGTTCTAAATCATCTTATATGGCATTTACTAATTTATGCCTTTGACTAATATATCCCCGTTACATCGAATATTTACATTTTCACCACAGCAGTTAATATTTTCTGAAAATGTAACATTTTGACTAATAACATCTAAAAACATTTGACTTGTTATATGCATATCAATAAACAGGTCTATCTTTCATTCTTATCAAAATATATTAATTATGCACTTCACATCAACAGTTATATTATATAACAAGATATTTTGTAAAAATAATACTAGTACTAATGTACTAATGTGTGATGTTCCTTGTATCATTAAGAATATATTTGACCAATAAGCATATTATTTATTCAACCACGAATTCTACATTTTTATATATTTATAGCCACTGTGATTATTTAAATCTACTTAGCTGTAATCCTTATATTTAGTGAAATCCATCTTTAAAACCTAATATCTTGTGACTGTATAAGTCATTATATAAGTTTTACTTTATTTTATTAATTGTGGTTAATTTATAATATCAAATACATACAAAAACTATTTTGTACGGCTACTCATGAACATCAATTGGTCTATTGACTCAAGTTATAGTTTGTAGAATGGTCGTACTCTATCCTTAGGAGATACTTTTACACAAGTTTTCGATGTTAAATTAGACCGTCAAGGTTACCGAAGAGAATATTATATGGGTAGTAAAAATTATGTAGAAGTTATTATATTTCTGATGAATATAATATTATATAGAAAATTATATGAATTGGACCTTTTCCTAGTCGACTTTATAGGGTAAGACAAGTATTTAAACTATTTTAAATTTGAAACTGCTAGCACATATATTGACGGTTTAATTGTCTTGCAATTGAATATGAATATCAGGCTTTCTAGAAAATTAACCTGTCATATATCTGGGTGATGAATGGTAACCAATTTTAGACCATGTTTTTACTTAATTACCTTCATTTTTCATGTCTAATTCCTATATCATTTAATAAGCTTTACCCCTCACAAAGTTCAAATAATAAGTTCGGAAAACGAGGTTAGAAGATCTGCGGTAAATAAAGTACGGAAATATCACGTGGAGGCGTCGCAAGTCATTTTTGATTCTTTAAAGAATCATCACGGTATGTTAACTAACCGTAAAATTCAATGATTTTTATTTAATTTCCTTTTCTTGAATTATATGTGTTCTTGTTAATTGTTGGAGCGTGAGAATTGAATTGATCCAATATTCGATGAATTTATTTGAATTTGTTAGTCTTTGCTACAAACCCTTACACTATTACCAAGCGCTTGTTGTCATTTTAAACTCCAAAAACTACGTCGACATCCATGGAGTTTGTTAGTTACCTATTACTTGGTAAATTCTTGGCTCTCTAGTCGATAAATACTATGAATCCCAAAAATTCAGTTACCCATTTTTGCTCAATATTTATTCGCCAAAAGTACGATTCCAAATAATTTTCCTAAATTACTAACTATTGTACTAAGTAGATGTCTGCTCGCAAAAGCCTGCATTTTTGTCAATTTTTCTTTATTCTATCAATATTTAGATCCATGTAATTGATATGAGTGTTGGCGTGTCATATTCTTTGCCTTCAATTATTGGGCTTAAACATTTAAGAGCTTATTGACTTTATAAATCAGCTTAATAGTAAACCTTAAATTTGGCAAAATCCATCTTTAAATCAGTATATTTTCCAATTCTGTTTCAGTCCAGTATAACCTTACAAGTATATAAAAAAGTTATGTTTTAATAAATCCTTTTATTTTGATATCTCATGCATGTTTAATTTAAACGGATTTAATTAGGCAGTCAAATTTTCTGTTGATTAAAATCCACACAATTATTATTGACTTGAAATCTACATCAGATTCTAACAAAGAAATTCTTTTATGTTCTCAATTAATAAACTAGAAAAATTTAATGTAATTTTAAAATTATGAATTATTTAAGTAATATATTATAAATAAAAATTTAATTAAAAATATTACTTTAATTATTATGTAATCTAATCACTTTAGTTATTATGTCAATTAGTTAATATAATTAAATTTAATTGATTAATATACATTTAAAATCGTATCAATTTTACTTGATATTTTCAATTAGAATAAGAGTAAGTGCAGTAATTCGGATACAATTTCAAAGTTCACTATTTCAAGTAAACTCTTATTTAGGTCTTTCTAGTCCAATAAGAACCAATGTGTTGAACAATCTTTTTTTTTCAGTTGCTTGTCGTATAATTCTTTTCATTTTTTTCCCGATATATATCTTCATGATTTAATTTACATGATTTAACTCACAAATTTGGAATTGAATATGTTAGCCATGTATATTATATACATTTGTGAAGCTAAAGGAATATCATAAACATAAAATTTTCATAAGAAATTCTACCAAAATATTAACCATGGGATCGACATGGAATTTAATTGAATAAAAATAGATAATGTGAAATACTATAATTAACGGAATATTATTGGTTTGATTATGATCCTTTAAATAAGGATGAGATTTCGGACTATAGAAATAGGACTTGATAAAGTGAATATTTTATACTACAAGAACTCATTAAAACAAAATTTCTTTGTACAAAGACCTACACCTGCATATGTGTTTGGTCCCTTATGTTTAATTATTTATCACACGTACCATATAGTCTAATGCAACATTTATTATTTCCCATTTGGTGAGTTTGATGTCACATTGACTTGTACTATTAAATGGACTACTACAACATTGAAAAGTAGAGGTGAGCAAAATAACCGAAACCGAATATCGAACCAACCAAATCGAAATTTGAAATTGCTCGGTTTTTTCGGTTTTTTGGTTCGGTTCGGTTTTAAAAATACAAAAATTTCGGTTTTGTTCGGTTCGGTTTAGCGAAAAAAAACCGAAAACCGAAAAACCGAATTATATTTTCAATATATTATTATATATTTTTATCCTATTAATTTAGTATATTATATCATATATATAACATATATTCTTCTAATATATTTTTATATAATAAATATTATATATATTATATTAATTTTATATTATATATATTTATATTCTATTAGTATATATAAAATAAAATAAATTAGATATATTAAAATATACTATTTTTTCGGTTTTTCGGTTTTGTTTTGAAATTTCGGTTTTTCGGTTTAGTTCGGTTTTTAAGTTGGTTTCGGTTTTTCGGTTTTCGGTTTTTCGTTTTCGTTCGGTTCGGTTTCAATTTTAACCTAATTGTTTTCGGGTTCTCGGTTTGGGCGAAAAACCGAACCGAAACCGAATGCACACCCTATTGAAAAGTATACCATGCTATATAGAAAGGGTTAATATAAATAGAAAAACTTAGCTATAAGGATATAACACTTCTCATTCATGGTTATGTTGTTTGCCAATTTACTCAACCTCAAGTATAATGTACCATATTACGAGATAAAATCGAATAGATTAATTGATACTAGTATTATATACTCTTCATATGTGGAAAAAAAAGTCTTACTTCTATATTAGACTTTCTATGACTTGCAAGTTGCAACATTAATATGGTTGAAATTGTGATAATATCAATGAAGGAAAAAACCACATATCAACAAACTAATGGAAATTATGATCAACTTATAATTTTTTAAAAAAAATAACCTGTAGACATAATAATTTATTTTGAATTAATGTATTTACACACTTCGGCTTTCCATTTTTATTTTAGTAGTAGGTGATAAACTCCTTCCTAACATTTTGAGTGTTTTATTTTTGTTTCGTTTCAACAAGTATACAACAGTAATACACCTTCATTTTACTCTAGTGGGTGCATTTTTTTTTTATTGAGAGGCCCAATTAAAGATTTTAAAACTAAAAATTCAATTCCCTCCCTCTGTGAATAGATGACTTATTTTTTATAGCACATATTTTAAGATATATTAAAAAATGATTAAAATAAATGAATCGTATATTAGTCCCACTTACACGTGTACCCTAAAAAATAGAAACTTTTCTTTTTTATCTGTCTCTAAAAATAGAAACTTTCTATTTAAGAAGATGTTTTTCTATCTAATGAGGTGTGACTTATTTTTCACTAACACACTTTTCTTTTTATTTCTCTCTTATTTTTTTAATTTGGTACTCCTCCATTCCATAGTAATGGAGGCGTTCTTTTCGACGAAGATTAAGAAAAATTGTGTTCGGTGAATTAAGTAAAGGGAGAGTAAAATGGAAAATGGAAAATGAAAAGGTTAGAGAAATGAAGAGAGATAAAGTAAAGAGTAAAGTGGATGTGAAAATGTGTTGATTTTCTTAAAAGTGAAATGACCTATTACTATCGAACGTCACCAAAATTGAAAATGACTCATTATGGAACGGAGAGAGTAGTATTAAAACCTGTGTCGTCAAAAGTTTTTATTTTTTAGTGACGGAGGGAATATTAATTTTAAATAAAATATAAATGAAATGAGTTAGTGAATCAGGCTATTACCATTTATAGTAAAAACAAATCGGACTCTATTTGCGGACGGATCCAAATGAAAAACGTAACTCTTATTCGCGAAGGATGAAGTACTTTATTGTCTCATGGTTTTTCACTAAACTCATAAAATAATAGGAGTACTAATAGTATATAAAATTTTGTGTCTTATACTCCTTTCTATAAAAGTAAAAATTTTGAAAGACAAAATTTTAATGATAATTGATAAAATAAGAAAGATTAAAATAAAAAGTAATTGAAATATTGTTAGAGGAGAAATAAGATCACTCATTAAAGAAAATAAAGTTATAAAATATATAAGTGTATTGTTATTTATAAGATGAATGAAAATAGAAAATAGTTTATGAATTTTTGAGCATGAAATAAAATACGAAAATAAATCCACATTTAAATCTAATATGTCCAAACCAAACCTCTCCACCGGAATCTTGGGTCCACTTTTCTGGTAATATTCAAGAACACACTCTTCAAACATTCTGAAATCTTGCTGCCAAATTTATCTCCGAATGTGAACTGGGAAGATTCCATCTCTCTTCTCTAGTATTTAATAATGATTGATCGAACAGTGCGAGTTACATGTTGAAGAAAGGGCAGTTGAACAACAACTACTACTCCTCTTCAAAAAAGTCAATAAAGCCAATCCCCATTAACCCCAATTAAAATATGCCCTCAGCCAGCAAGGAAATTTGGTCTGTGTTTTTTGTGTATACCAATTCAATTATTTTACTGTTGAAAACGAAAAAGATGGCTGCTGCTCTCATCCTCATCACTATCACCAACATTTTTCATCAATGTTGCTACCCTTCCATGGAGAATAGGTCAAAATCCAACCCACCCCTGTTTCCTCCTCTCTCTCCACATTTCAAACCCCCTTTTCCCTGCTCCGAAGAAACACCTGCACCACCTCCAGTTATGTATTCCCGTAGGTCTAAAAATACGATCTTTATTGTTTTTAGCTGAATTGCTGTTTAGTATTCTGTCTTTTGCTGTGTAATTATTGGATTGTGTTTGATCTTTCAGTTATTTTTGTCTCTTGTTTGTTTACTTCTTTCATCTTTCAATTTTGGCATCTTTATTTCTCTATTTTTGTGATGAGGGAAATCTGCAGTGGCTAGCTTTGAACGTCGTTCTAAATTTGACTTTAACATCAAATGTAGCTTGAGGTTTTTCCCTTTTCCATTTATGAGTGTTTTCAAAGTTGGGATTGTGATGGACTATGTTGTTACTGGTGTGTGCAGTCAATTCATTGCGAGCTATCAAGAAGAGTTTGAATGATCCATTCAAAAATCTTCGCCAGTGGGACAGGGGGGATCCGTGCCTCTCAAACTGGACAGGGATTATTTGCCATAATGTAACGTTTGCTGATGGTCACTTTCATGTTAGCGAAGTGTATGATCTCGTTCCTTTGGAATTCTCTTGACTTGTGGTTCTAGTTATGGGTTGTGAAAGTAGGTGTCGAAACAGTTGTGATGTTTTAGTTTTGATACAGTTTAGATTGTTGTGGCATACTTCTACCATAGTATGTTAACAAGACTTGGTTAGAACAATTGCTATATTATTATTCGAGACGACAAAACATTGCCTAATTTTGTAGCACTAAGCCGATGTTGATAAAAAAGAATCACAACCTGGGACCTTAAAGCGACTAAAGTTTTTTCTGAACACAGTATTTGCAAGTTATTTTCTAAATGATGCCTTCTCTAATTTTAGTTTCTGAACAGGTCGGTTATGGGTAGGAACCTGACAGGAACTCTATCTCCGGAGCTTGGCCGTTTATCTTATTTGACGATATTGTGAGTAACATATATCATATTCAGATCCTTGTAAATGTGATTGAGCCTGTTTGCCTCCTTTATAATCGACCCCTGCTATTGTTTTGGCAGGGATTTCATGTGGAACAATATTACTGGGACTATACCAAAGGAAATAGGCAATATTACGACGCTAGAATTGTTGTGAGTGGAAAAGCTGCAATAGTTTCAATGTTTGACGTACTGTTTTGCAGTCTGTTGTAGTGTTTAAGAACTGTCGTGGATTGAGGAAATCACATGGAAAACAAGCAAATATGATTTGAGTGCTCGACCATATATAAAATGCCTCATATAGCATCAAGAAATCATCCTTTATAATTTATACTACTATTGTTTAAAGCTCTACTAGATGAGATTTTTATGTTGATAAGGTGCATCCAATTTTGCATTTCTTACCTTCTTTCATCTGATCACAGGCTTCTAAATGGAAATCAACTCACCGGTTCCTTGCCGGAGGAGCTTGGCAATCTTGTGAACCTGGACAGGATACAAATCGACCAGAACTTCATATCAGGGCCAATACCCCCGTCACTTGCAAACTTGGACAAAGCAAAGCACTTGTGAGAGATCTCACTCTCGATTTGGTTCTGTATTGTTAAGCTAATACAGTTCTTGGCCTCATCATTGCCCATCTAATTCACTATTTCTACTATGAACAGCCACATGAACAATAATTCACTCAGCGGCCCGATACCATCAGAGCTTGCTCGACTTCCTAATCTCGTTCATCTGTGAGTCGGACGTTCTTACTTTCACTTCCGCGGTGTTTTGAAAGTTCAAGTTTAGTTACTCATGCAACTTTACTGCAGGTTGCTTGACAATAATAACTTATCCGGACCTCTTCCACCGGAATTATCTGAAATGCCAAAGCTACTTATACTGTATGCAACTTTTTTTCCTCATTCAATATATTAACTCTATTTGGTGCTTTCTTTTTCTTGTTTCTTTCTGCAGAAAATTTTGGAAAATTCGAGCTTTTTTACGCCTCTTATTTCATATATTTCTTATTTGTTTCCAGCCAGCTCGATAACAACAACTTTGGGAGTCCAATACCATCTTCGTATGGGAGCATATCTACGCTCTTGAAGCTGTGAGCAATTTCAAACTTCAGTCTTCTTCTTCAATGTTTTCCGAATTGTTTCGTGAATTTATGTTCATAATGGATTGGTTTGGTTGGATAATCAGGAGTCTCAGGAACTGCAATTTACGAGGAACCCTTCCCGATTGGAGCAATTCTACGGGCATTGCTTACATGTAAGTCTTCATCCTTTTTCAATGTGGCCTTAACCATATCATGAATTTTCGTGGCTGTGAGAAGATGCTCCTCTTTCGTCTATTTATTTGCCCTTATTGTGGCCTTTATCATATCATGAATTGGGATCTTGTCGTTTCAGCGATTTGAGTCTGAACCAGCTTACTGGACCCATACCCGCCGGTGCACTCTCAAGAAATATTACAACTATGTGAGCACCAACCAGTCTCAACTTTGTAATAAGGATACTGGCATTTTATCTACGAGAGTGTGGCTATCGCCTCTATAACCTTAATACTATATTCTACCCTGCAGTGATCTGTCGAGAAATGGCCTGACTGGATCTATTCCCAGTAGCTTCTCGGGGCTCCCACTTTTGCAAAAACTGTGAGCATTCGTCAACTTCAAATAAATGATGTGTCCTTATTAGTAGAACTCATATGTGATGAGTTTCAGTCTGATTTCTTGATTTACACTTCCCATAATTAGTCAATCCAATTCTATTCTCCTTGCAGGTCAGTCGCGAACAATTCATTGAATGGTTCTATACCATCAGGCATATGGCAAAATAGAACTATGAATGCAACTGAGAAAGTTCTTCTGTAAGCATTATTAAAACAAGGATTGTTTTTAGAAATCTTCGCCTCCTTTATTCAAGATATATTCTCAAGTGAAAAACGCAATCTTCTTATTGTAAATGTGTTTACGTGCTTGATGAACTCTGCAGGGATTTCGCGTTCAATTCATTCTCAAACATTGGTGGTATCCTTCCTTCCCATCCCAATATCACCATTGGGTTCGTCGTTTAATCCATGAGACTCTCTTCACTCTCGATCATTTTCTTGAACACTTTAGCAATTTCCCTTCCTCATTTTCAGGCTTGAAGGAAACCCAGTGTGCTCAAGTAATACTCTATTAGTCACAGAGTGTGAGCCTCACGATGAAGATTTTAACAATATCTCAAATACCACAACTTTCTACGACTGTACTCCTCAAGGATGCCCAGATGGTTACGAGTATGCCCCTCCAACTCCAACTGCGCGATGCATTTGCATGGCTCCCGTATTTGTTGGATATAGGTTGAAGAGTCCCGGATTCTCTGATTTTCTCCCGTATGTGAATACTTTCAAGGAGTACCTCAGCACTGGTCTTGAAATGAATCTCTCACAACTCGAGATTCAGTCAGCGGAGTGGCAAGACGGGCCTCGTATCAAAATGGACCTCAAGATATTCCCATCCAATGTTACTACCAAGATGTTCAATCGGAGCGAGGTTTTATGGATTCGTGAAATGTTCAGCGGATGGAGAATACCTGATAGTCAAGTGTTCGGACCTTATGAATTTCTCAGTTTCACACTCCCGCCGTCTTATGATGAAGGTATGTTTCATTTCTCACTCTTCATTTTTATATGTTTGTATATATAAGCACCTCTGTTTATAGGAAGCAGCATTTGATTTCTAGTTATATTGCAGACATCTTCGACAACGGGTCGTCTGGTTTAAGCAAGGGAGCTCTGGCTGGCGTAATATTGGGAACGATTGCCGGATCAGTCACGCTGTCAGCTATTGTCTCGATACTTATCTTGAGACGGTACACCAAAAAGCAGCACAAATCCTCAAGGCGACGTCCATGTTAGTACCTTGCAAGTTCTTATTTTCACTATTTTGCATGTTGTGAAACAAGAACAATCGATACTCTTGAAAACGAATTTTCCAGTTCTACACTTGTTTCCTGGCTCTTGGAGTATTTAAATCGCCTCTACATTATGTTTCAGCGACGAGGATCTCCATCCGGATTGATGGAGTCAAGGATTTCACTTACAGTGAGCTGGCGCTGGCAACAAACGATTTTGATGAGTCGACCGTGGTTGGCTCAGGAGGCTACGGGAAAGTCCACAGAGGCGTTCTAGCCAACGGGACCATTGTGGCCATAAAACGCGCCCAAGAGGGATCGTTGCAGGGAGAGAAGGAGTTTCTTACAGAGATAGAACTGTTATCGAGGTTGCACCATAGGAACTTGGTGTCCTTGATTGGTTACTGCGATGAAGAAGGCGAACAGGTACATTGTTTCAAATGTTTTTGAGATCACCAAACTATTCTACACTTTCAATCAAATTTCGAGTCATGTTAGAATTTCATGATGCTTCTCGTATTGCAGATGCTGGTTTACGAATTCATGCCTAACGGTACCCTTAGGGATCACCTATCAAGTAATTTATCGAACCATCTTTCTTTTATCGTCTCTCTCTCTCTAAGACAGTTATGTAACCGTGGTAACGTGCAGCCAAGGCGAAAATGCCACTGACTTTTGCAAGGAGGGTGAAAATTGCAATGGGGTCTGCGAGAGGCATCCTTTACCTTCACACAGAGGCGAATCCGCCTATTTTTCATCGCGATATCAAGGCCACAAACATATTACTCGACTCCACATTTACTGCAAAGGTCGCTGACTTCGGACTATCGCGTCTAGCTCCACTTCCCGAGCTCGAAGGAGGCGTGCCCTCTCATGTATCGACAGTTGTCAAAGGGACACCGGTGAGCATTTTCAAGCCTTCAGAATTTCATTTCTTTAAAAGGAAAAAAAATATAAAAATTTATGTGATGGGAAACTGGTTTATTGCAGGGATACCTCGACCCCGAGTACTTCCTGACGCATAAGCTCACGGACAAGAGCGACGTTTATAGCCTTGGAGTCGTGTTTCTAGAGATGCTGACTGGGATGCACCCAATCTCACATGGAAAAAACATCGTTCGTGAGGTATGTGTTTCTATTTTGAAAAAATCTCGTCTCGTGAGTGTGTTTTCTTTCTTTGTGGTTCGATGGCTATCCATCCTGGGCTCGTTGGTTAAATTCTAGTACTAAAACGCTGCACGATCGCTTGTTAATTTAGGTAAACATTGCACATCGATCGGGGATGATTTTCTCCATCATCGACGAGCGGATGGGATCGTACCCTTCTGAGTGCATCGAGAAGTTCATAAATCTGGCTCTGAAATGCTGCCAAGAAGAGACGGATTCGCGGCCTCCGATGGCTGAAGTGCATAGGGAACTCGAAAACATATGGTTCTTGATGCCGGAGTCGGACACTGCCATCTCGGAATCATTGACCAGCGACTCGGGAAAACTGGCGACGACCCCGACCTCGTCGTCTTCAATGAGGAACCCTTACCTCTCCCAAGATGTCTCTGGCAGTGACCTTATCAGTGGAGTGGTTCCAACCATTGCACCGAGATGATACAAGAGACGGTGGTTCTTGTTTTCGTTTCAGCTTAGTTTTGTATAGTCATTACTTTCTTTCTTTTAATTTGATCCGACAAACTATACTTACATTTTTACACTGTTTGATTTGCGATATTTAGAAAGGTTTATAGGTTTTGTATTGTGTTTATTAAGGAAATGATACATTTTGCCTTGGTGTACAAAACCCATGCATGTACTTTTTTTTTATCTATTAAAAAGTGAACTCATTGTAATTCTACAATAAAATTAATTCTCTATGTAAAAATATACTTATATTTCATTAACTTTTTCACTATTTTCATCATGAAATTAATTTATTAAACTTAGTGCTAAGTCAAAAACGTTTCTTTAAATAATGGACAAAAGGAATATTATATTTTTCATGTTTACATTTTTAGCAAAACAATATTCTTTCTGTTTCTTAAAAATAGAAACTTTCTATTTTTAAGAATGGACTCTACAATCCATTAATATTAATTCTACTTATTTTTATTCATCTTTCTTACTTTAATTATCTTCTCTCTTACTTTACCAATTTTGCACTAAAATTTGTGTCATTTTTACAGTTTATACTTCCTCCGTCCCACAATAAGAGTCATTTTCACTTTTATCATAAATGGAAAAGTAGACCACACATTCTACCAATTTATCTACTCACATTTTATTATAAAATTAATATATATATATATATATATATATATATATAGGGTCTTGTTAGGATGAGATTTTTGGGTATAATTGAGAAATGAGATGCAATCTCAGCCACTAATTCACAAGATTAACTTAATGTCAACAACTATCACATTATGTCAACACGGGGTATAATTGTCTTTTCATTAAAGAGTGAATTACATAAACGATACCTGATCTTTCACTTTCGCACATAAATGGTACCTGTTCTTTATTTTATATCATTTTTGGTACCTATTAATCACATTTTTGGTACCTGGTGTAATTTTCATCCCAAAATACCCCCTAAATAAATTCATTTTTCCATTTATGTCATAAAGGGTATTTTGGGCATTGACAAAACTAGTACCAAAAGTGATATTATGATACATTCTCTCATTCTCCTCACTATTTATAGTACTATTATGATTAATCAATATTAATATTATTATTTTGATGTTATAAATTAATAATTAATTTATTTTTTTAATATATATTTAATCATAATTATAGTTATAATTATATTTAATTATTATAATAATATTACTATTATAATAGTAAAAACTAGTACTAATAATTAATAATTAATAAATAATAATAATTATTTTATATTAAATTAATAACTAATCAATATAGTCTTAGTCAAAATTTAAAATTGTGAATTGTATTCATAATGATAAAGAGTTGAATATTTTTAGTGAGGTGTTTCAACCCTAAAATGAGTATAAATAATTTAATTAAAATATTCAATTAATTTAATTATTTTAAATAATTAATTTAATTAGGTGTTTTGTTATTGATTTATATTATGAATGCCAATTAGATATATGTATAAAACACTAAAAAGAAAGAAGAAAAAGAGGAAACATAAACTAAGGGAAAAAGAAAGAAGAAAGGGAGATAAAATACTAATAAAAAAGAAGAAAATGAAGAAAAAAGAAAGAAGAATAAACTAAAGAAAAAA
>NW_025951628.1:0-19326 GCF_023119035.1 Salvia hispanica
AACTCGGCCATATGCTTAGCAAAGCATCGGATGTTCCATGGCGATCTAAGCACATTGATGTGAGAAGGCATTTCATCGTGATGAAATCGGAATGAAAGAATTGATGTTGAGAAGGTTCCAACCGAGGAGAATGTGTCGGATATGTTGACAAAGCCTTTGTCGGTCTCCAAGTTCAAGCATTGTTTGAATTTGGTAAAGGTTGTGGTTTCTTGAAGTGGGTAACAAAATTTTGAGAAGGGAGTATAGATATTGGTGGATGTACTACAAGGACAAGGTGGAGATTTGTGAGTTTGTGTCCTTGCAACACAATGGACTTGGCCGAGAGATAGAGTCGTTGGAGCTCGAGGGAGAGATCAAGAAAAGGAGCTCGGTTTGTTGAGTGGAACTAGCATTTGGAATCGCAGTTATAACTGAATCTTTTTGAAGTGTTTTAGTTTCTTCTTCTCCATCACATATATAGCTTGGTAATTTCGTTGTAAAGCGAGTGAACACTTCACAAAATTACACACACGATTAGGAGATTTCTACTTGAGCTTGTGATTAGTCTTGAGTGGTCGTATTGTGAGTGTATGATTCTTGTTCTTGAGAGTTCATCATCAATAAAATTCCGGTCATCTTCTCCGTGGACGTAGGCATATTGCCGAACCACGTAATTGCTTCTTTGTGCTTTATGATTTTAGTTGTGTGCATGTTTCAATTGAAAGCTAGATCCTAACGTGTGTGTGTGGTTGCCGTGAGTGGCAGCAGCGGCGGCACCATCGGTAGCTCGGTGTTCACCAAGCCGTCTTAAAATCTAAGGCCTCAATTAACTCATGCTCGATATTAAACATAGCTATTACAAGTTCATGTTTTCTTCTTGTTTTCTTCAACAATTTGGCAAAGAAAAGGCTGGGTCCCTAAGTGCTTTGTTAAGAAGTTTGTTAATAAAGAACGATCAAGACATTAGTGCTCCTAAGTTTATGGCATAAGTATAATGTGGTATTGATGGGCATGATATTCTACAAATGCTCATGCTTGAACGTGACATGATAGTGGAAGAAGTTTTGGGAGGTTTACCTTGAGTAGAAGTAGGAAGTATGATCTAGAGCTTGCTTTCCTCTCTCTTTCCCTTTCCGCTAGATTTGTTTTGTTGAGAACTTAATGGTGGTGGAAACAAAAGGGTGGTGAATGGAGGTGCAACACTATTTATAGGCAAAAGGATCACGTGGTTTTACATTGATACTTCTATGTTTCAAGAGCAAACTATTATACAAGAGTTAGCGACTTTTTACTAAAAGGGGCAAGTTGACAAATCAATCATTCTCATTACCATAAAAGGCAAGAATCTTATATCTTGTCACTCAAAATGACAGCTAGCAAGTACGACCGGGTTTGGGAAACATGTGCAATCGTTTGGTAAACATGCTTGATGTGATGTGTTTCGTTAAAAGTCTTATCTTGATTTGAAAGATGTGATGGTGATGCGACTAATATTTATCTATTTTTTAGGTTCCAGAAGTGTGTGATGTAGCAATCGATAGGAGCACGAAATGAAGGTGGGGTTCCGGGATGTGCACAACCACCGAGACTCGGGCGCGTCTTGCAAAATTCTATTGAACTTGTGTTAAACGCACTCATAGATTTTTCTTTTATTTAACAAAACTATTAAACGTCTTCTTTATGATTATCGAGATCGCCACATTTTAAAACCCCAACAAACAAGAAATAACAACTAATGCAAGGTGATATTGGCTCGGCTATGGTTCAAAAATGGATGGTGTTATAATGTCACTATTAAAACACGAACGAATTAAATCTTAGATCAAACGCAAATAAGAACTACCCAAATAGTTCTTGAACAACAAACAAATAAGTTCAAATATTTATAATCATGATATATCGTGGATTCTCTTTAGGATAAACCCTCTGAATGAAGAAGGAATGATGGCATTAACTCATTTTAGTCATAGTTATTATAAAATCTATATATATACTCCCTCATCCCAGAAAAAAAAGACTATTTGGGACGGTATGAGAATTAATGCATAATTGATAAAGTAAGAGAGTTGAAGAGAAGGGTAGTTGAAATATTGTAAGCTGATTGTGAGACTCATATTATTATTAGTATTTAATGGTGGGTCCTAGTGGTATAATTAGTTGTAAATAAATTGATGCATCTGGGTAATGAGTTTTAGATAAGTTTCCATAAATGGAAATGAGATAATTTTATGGGACGGACGAAAAAGGAAAGTGTCCTTATTTATATGGGATGGATGGAGTATACGGATAAGTTTTGGAGATAATAACATAAATGTCGTTGGTTGGGAATATAAAAAGTTTTTTAATACTCATTTGTTTCTAAAAATAGAAGCTTTGAACGACACAAGTTTTAATGCGAATTGGTAAAGTAAGAGAGAGATAGAAAGAAAAGTGAATTAGTGGAAAATGAGTCCGGCTTTTTAAAAGAAAGAAATAGAAAATTTCTATTTTTAGGGGCGGCAAAAAGGAAAGAGATTCCATTTCTAAGAGACGCGGTCGATAGAACCGCCTATTGCAGGCCCAACCGTTGATAAAACTGCCGATCAAAAACAATTATTTAGTTTAGTTTTGTTTTTTTACCCTCTATAAATACACTCTTTTTCCTTCATTTCACCCCTCCATTCTCTTTCTCTCATCTGCATATTTCTCTCTCTAAAAATGAATCCCGTCAGTTGGCCTAACCCGACAAATTCCGATGGAACACCCATGTTCTACGTCTTTTTTGTTTTGCGGTGTAACTTTTTTTTTTAAAGTATATTTTGGTTTTGCCTTTAATTTATTTTATTTTGATATTTAAATTTATTTGATAACATAAAAATTTTAAAAAGATAAAAATAAGTGGTGATGTGGAAAATTAGGACCTAAATATAATTGGAACTAAATATGAATTAAAGAAATAGAGTATAGGGAAAATGATCAATACAAAAATTGATCCCAATACAAAATTCGGACCAAATCCGACCATGCGATTTGACAATCTAATAGGTCAATATTTAAAGAAAACACGGAGGGTCATTATAAAGCAGTTTTAGGTCATATTATAAACTTTAGGGTTGAGGTCATGTTAAGATCCTTTTATGTCATCCTTATAATAATGACGTAAAAATAAACTACGATGACCTAAAAACCTTTATATGCTTGGTTACGTATTTTTGTATTAAAATTGGTTTTGCATAGATCAAAACCCGTGAGTATAGACACCAAACAATGAAACAGAATCTAACGCTCACCGGAAATTAAAACGAGTTGTGAGTCAACAAAATAAATAAATCAATGAAATCCTGAAATTCAAATTTGGTTATAGTAATAAGTAAACGATATCATAGTTAAGCATTCACTAGTCATGTATTACAGGTAGAATAGGGTCAGAGCTAAGAAAAACCATCAAATGTCCTTGTTCACTCCTAAACCATCCAATTTACTTGCTCGAGCCAATAAACCAGCTAGTTTTTGATCTGGGATTATATTATCAGACTTCATCCTCCCCTCAACCCATACGCCGGCACTTCGCGTTGATGTACGCATAGAGGAGGGACCGATAAGGCCTTGCTGACGACGTGAAACCGGTCCGTTTCATCTTTAGAAACATCCTCTCTGCATTTTGCACATCTCCTTTTCTGCATAAGCATCAAGATACTCAAGAAAGCACCAAGAAGATGCATTCCCCTTCTACCGCCAAGGCCCTTCTGAAGAATGGATTCGGCTCTTCCCACTTCTCCACCTCGAGCATAAAGGTTCACAAGCGCGCCAGGCTGGTGGCGTGATTGTGACACCGCTCTCCGTCATCGCTTCACGACCTCCTCCCCTTTATCCAGCATCTTGTTGTCTGCATACATATTTAGCATCAGGGAATAATGCTTTGAAGAGGGCCTCCTCACAATTCTCAGCAATTTGTTGAAGACCGCCTCAGCATCTTCGATTCTGTTGAGCCGCCCCCATGCTTGGATGCCAGCTATGCACTCCGCCATATCGGGATTGGACTCACATTCTCTCCAGATTCTCTCAACTTCGTCTTCCTTCCAAGGGAACCATAAATGGGAAGCAGAAACCGACAAGCCCAACGATTCTCAGTCAAATCGCCCCCTTCCATATCCTTCAATACAGCCTTAGCCTTAGCTTTCAGGCCGTTGTCGAGATAAGACTTGGCCACAGACGCCAGAATATGCATACTAGGTTCTAAACCGTCGGACTTCATTTCTTCAAAAAGCCGCTCAATCCCACTGATATGACCAGACTGCCACTTCGCGTCAATCAAAATCTTGTAAGTGAAACTAGACCGTTTGATATTTTCTCTCTTCATCAAGCGACAAGACATCAGCGATTTTGTTCCGGTTCGTCCTCTTGTACAGAAGTAGCAACTGGTCACAAGAAAAGCATGAAATGGGGAACAACTCCTTCATTTTACTGAAAAGCTCCTCAGCTTTGTTCACATCGACTGCAGTGCCACAAGCTGCCAATAGAGTTCGGTAGACAACTTCAGTTCTTAGAGATTCGGGAATAATCTGCTGAATGTACTTTTCTGCCTCAACTATCCCACGTACCTTGGCTATTAAATCAACACGAGAAGCATAATTGCTTTCAGTTAACTCAGTAAGCTTGCTTGACTCCAGCCACTCGGAGAGCTACAGTATAAAGAGTGAAAATGAGACAGCTCCTTCAAACCACAAGGACATAGAAAATGCAAGCTAGGTCAAGTAAGTAATATGTAGAAAATTCACTGTGACACGCATAAAAAGAAAATATGATTCCAGGTTCGGGAATTTATGCTAAGCTAATCAAATTGGCACATTTCCCTCTAAAATTAAAACCATCCACTCTTTCGTTGCAGAAAGAAAGCAAAGCTAATCGGATGGCCTAATATCCCAACCAAAAACTCGAATCGAAATTCTCTAATCTTTGGCTGTATTAGCCTGTTCACATTCAGTAAGGATATCCAAGTAAAAGCTTCCTAGAGCAGGAAGCACAACTAGTATGAAATCAAGCACTAAGACTTAACAAATATATGACGGTAGGTAAGATCTTAGACATAAAACAAACTATTATAACAAACTTCATTGTACAAGACAAGTAGAAGTTAACAGCAGGTGTTGAGAAATATGGGGAAACAGATATTCTCAAAGAGAGACTAGAATCTTTGAACAGCCCTATAAAAACCAGCAGTCGACTACCAAGAGCACATTGTTGTCAATGATCTGCGATTGAACTTAAATCGAGATATTTCATTAATTTCTTGAACCTAAAATTAATCAAGGATGTTATGAAAGCTGAGACAAACACTAAACAAAGTCTATATCATGAAGTAGCACGAAAACGAGAACACAAACCTGCAAGGCCTGGCTGAACATTCTCCTCTTCCGAAAATACAATATGTTTGTTGATACTTCTGCAAGGGTCACCTCATTCCCAGCTTCAACCCACTTCTCCAAAGCCTTGCTCACCGGTAACCTCGTATCAGCAAGTATAGCCCTAGTCATGCCCGAAGGGCTCTAATTTTATGCGTTTTCTCCTTGCCGACATCAGCCTCGGTATCATCAGCAAGACTCTCACCCAGAGTGAACTCATCATCCATCTCATCTCCAGATGCAGACTCCTCGACTGCAGACTCCTCGACTGCACCTTGTCGAGCTCGAAGCACAGGAAAAACATCATCATGCTCAGCACCAGCCTGGGAACAAAATTTGTGAGCTTTCGAGCACGATTTTGAAGGAACAAATGTGTTGCAGAATCTTTTTGAGCACATTGATGCATCCAATAATTTTCCTCGAGATTCAGTAGTTTCACCATTGCAACTCTCAAAACAACAACCTGATATCTCTGAATTCACATATCTAACTCAGGGAGGTCCTGGAATTTAAAGCGCGGCTTCTGGAAAGAGAAAAAAATCACATCACAACTAAGACAACAAAAATCCGAAATTTGAAATGCTTCAATTTTCAGTTGGGGCAGAAAAAACAGCAGCAATTGAACAAGAACGCAACAATGGAAAAAAGTTTCTCCGAGAAATGCATAAAATTTCTACTGCTTCATTCAGAAAAATGAGAAATTTCACCAAACCAACCAGATTACAATTCAAATAAACTAGAATTTCAGGTGCTAACTCACTCCCTCTGAGAAAGAAAAACAGTATGGGGTAAGAATTGAGAAATTGGTGACAGATGAATGGAAGTTCGTCGAATCGCCCACATACTGTTTGTCGAAATTCCTGATTTTCAGAGCAAACATAAAATCCAGTCCGAACTGATATACATATAAGTAGGAATATCAAACGGTTTTACCAAATGACATCTACGATTAGAGATGCCAAGGTTTTTAGTTCCGGTGGTTAACGGGAATCGTAACCGCCGGTTCTGGATCCGAACCGAAACCGTGACATTTTACGAACCGGAACCGCCATATTTGGAACCGCGGGCTAGTTCTGTTCAAAATTTTACGAACCGAAACCATCATCGAACGCGGTTAACCCGGTTCGGTTCCGATGAGGTATTCAAGGCGTCAGCCGTTGGCACCCAAGGAGCAACTTTTTGGACGGTTTTTTGACCGGAACCGCGGTTAATCGCGAAAACCAGCGGTTAGCGCTGGATCCGTCGGTTTTACCTCAAAACCGCCGATTTTGTCCGAAATTCAAATTTTTTTATTTTTTTAAATTCTGATTTTGAATTCAAATTGATCCACTTCCCTCCTTCCCCATTTTTATTTATAAATACCCCTTCTATCCTCACTTACATTCATCCCATTTCATGTTTTTTATTAATATTCCAACGACACTTGTTAATTATATCACATTGTTGTGTATGTATTGAAAATTGTAATGTATTATTGTCCATTATAACTCAAATTCAATAAAATTGATATGATTTTCACCTTATTAGTCTTATTTCAATTTAAATTATTTATTGTATAAATCTAAAATTCCCAATTACATAGCAAAAAAAAAATTTAAAAACCTCCAAAACCGCCAAACCGAACCGGAACCGCGAGAACCGTCCAAAAACCGGTGGTTCGTAAAAGGAAGAACCGCAGGTTTACGAACCGTAGAGCATGTCTATCTTGAGATTGAAGAGTAGTGAAGTAGAATGAGGTTGTTTGCCAATTTGTCTTCAAATATAGGTTCAAATTGCTGCAAATTGTTTCAACATTCCCGCCACAAATTTTAGTGATTTCAAAATTTTTGGATTGGGGATGGAGGGGTAAATTTGTCTATCCATAATTCTATTAGGTAAAACTCTTATTTTGGGTTACTATTTGGGACATATTTGAAGCCAAATCTTAGATACTAAACAACGGGGAAAAGAATTATATATAGTATATGCCTAATTATGCCTCAATTCTTAGAAGATTTTAATTTTCTAAATGTTAGAAATGGAAATCTTCCATAGTGAACACGACCTAAATTCAAATTTTATATAATTTTTAAGTATATGTCTACAAAATATTTGTAGGTGCACCATATTTGGTGTTGTTCCAGAAAAACTAAAATTGGCTTTGGTTTTGGTGTATGGTTGGAAAAGTTTTCTACATCAAAACTTATTTCTAGTGTATAGTTAGAGAAGTTTTCTACATCAAAACTTATTTTGGTGTACGGTTGGAAATGGTCTTAGAGCCCGACATGTGATCCCTTTCCATCTCGCATGGTGTCACCCCACTTATCCGATGTGTGATTGTTGTTTAAAATTTTGATTTTCAAATGTTTTTTAAAAAAATAGAAATTCAGTTTCCAAATTTATTTTCTTTTATACTCCATCTCTCTCATTAAGGTTATCCCCAACCTCGGCCCAGATTCAGCCCCAAACCCCTTCCACGTCATCATTACCCTCATTTTATGCGCCACCTACAATTTTTCACAACCCTACAGAGTTACAACTATTAAATTTCACTATTCATAACTACAAACTATTTTACTCATAAAAATAAAAAACGTTGACCAACTATAACACAAAAAATTCATTGTTCATTTAGAAATTATGAGCTATAAACCCTAGATATTAATTTTTTTACAAACTTAAGAAATTAAAAGTTACTAAGTCCTAAAAATTGAAAAATTACTAAGATCTAAAATTTCAAAAATTACAATTCCTAAAACCTGATAGGAATAATGTAGAACGAATGAGCCTCAACCGGCGCGACTGCGCAAGGCCGCGAGCCGCCGGCCGCATCTCCTCCACCTCCAATGCGACCCAAAGCGGTCCGACCCGCAGCGTTGGGGATGCCCAAAGAGTCTCATTTATTTTTAGCATGAATTTTATAAAATGTTAAAAAAAAATAGGTGGAAAAAAGTTAATGAAATACGAGTCTCACTTATATATAGCTTTAAGTAAAATATGAGTGGCGTGTGGGATCATTCTACTATTTTTAGTAAAAATGTTCCGTGGCACCTATTTGTGGACGGATTAAAATAAAAAAAAAATGGAATTTTTTTTCCCGGACGGAGAGAGTATTTAATCGTAGTAGTTATTTTAATCGAGGGTGCTCGAGATATCTAAATTATCCCTATCTATAACTCAATTGAAATACAAAGAACAAGCGGTGCTAAACATACAATGTTCACGCATGAGTTAGAGAGCAACAGAAAGCTTTGAGCTGCGTGAAGGTTTGGTAGCTGCTCGTCAATTTAAAAAATTGGGGTGGTGGTGGTCTGACGATTTGTGGTGTTGGAGCTGGAGATCTCGAGCGTGGAACGACGGCAGATTTACAATTGCTTGTGTAAAAAGGATAAGCAAGGAAATTCGTCCGGATTTAGTTTCGCTTTAATTGATTAGATTATAATATTTAATATTTTAAAATAATTATTTTTAACACCCTCAAAAGGGACTAAATCCGCCCATTTCCAAATGTTGGGACGAAATAATTCAAAAAATAATTTTTTTAAACATAATCGTAAAATTGTCTTATGTTTAGGACTCTTTTTACCCTTACTCTTAACTAATTTATGGAAAACTACTTAATATTTTCCTATGTTGACTATGTTAAGCTACGAGATTTATAGTCTACATTTCTCGTGTGCCTAATCACAATCTCATATTCCCAACTCCCAAGTGTTACAACACAAGCATAGGCAGCCCTCAAGTTAGACAAGCAACCAATAAAATCAATACTCCATTGATGCATTTTTTATTAGCATTAAAAATCCCCGCAAGTATACATGGTAGATTTAGTATGGGAATACGGGAATAAGTTTACAAACCTGCCACCACTACTCGCTCATATACTATTTGGACACAAAATTGAGATTTGATTAAACTAAAAAAAACAGAAATAAAAGCAAGTAAATAAAGCAATTAAAAAAAAACATGAAAAGGTTGCATTGCGTTAACTTGGTTTGAGAAGCGGATGAGACAAGGGAATCCAGGATAGTGATTTCATCAACTCATTAGTAATGTGACATCCCTGACTCAAAATATGTGATTAGAGTATAGTTTTTTTTAAATTGTATTATTGCTATTTTCATAATAAACATATTAATTGGTCTTATAGAGGTAATAGTTAATTAATGATGAGAAGCCAATGTTCTTGGTACGTAAGCTCAATGTATGTTATGTAGTAGTATCTCTTTTTTTTTAGCCTAAAAGAAAATAAAGCTAAATCAAAGGTATGCATATAAATATGTTTAGTACATTTACATGGATGAAGAATGTTATTACCAAATAATGGACAGTTGAAAAGTAAATTATAATAATACTAGTAGTAGTATATATTTACATTGTCAATTAAAGATAATATATTTAGTATATTTATCCATATAGTAGATGTATATACACATGTACATTTTTAAGGTGTACAACACACAAGAATTGAAGAGTCATGTACTAGCTTTCAATATTAACTTTTTTCCATTTCTTTTATAAATGGTTTCAATTATATATGTACACTTGGTAAAAAGTCGACGTAAGAGGAATAGGATATACATAGTTGGTTGTATTGGGGTATGAGAATTTATTATTTTCCGAATAGAGGTAAGGAGTCTGGAGCTATAATAAAGAAAAGAAAATGAGGCGGTGAGAGTGCTTAGATGTCTGATTCATATAAAAATATAGGAATTGTGTTGGAATGGATGGAATGAATAATTTGAAAAGAAAATTCACGTTACCATAGTAAGGAGTATGAATTGTAGAGAAGAGAAGCAATTTATGAGGGACCTACGGGTCAAATACAGAGGGACCTTCGATCAAATATAGAGGGACCTATGAGTCCAATTACGTAGAGACCTTCGGTCAAATACAGAGGGACCTATGAGTCCAATTATAAAGGACCTTCGGTCATAGAGGAATCCCGACAGATACCGAGCTTGATTTTGAATAATAAATGGAATAGAGAGGCATACACATATGAATGGAAAGAGTGAATATCGGATTATATGATGTATAGATGATATGATTATGTGTTGTCTGATATTAATGGTGGATTATGATATGGGTATGTGGTTGGTGTAACAAGTATGTTTTATATATATGATATTGAAATTATATTAGTCATATGTTTAAAGAGTATCCGTGATGGTCTTTCCTGGATCTGAAAATACTCGAGAGACCTATGGGTCAAAAGAGGGACCTTCAGGTCATATATAGAGGGACCTATGAGTCCAATTACAGAGGGACCTTCGGGTCATAGAGGAATTCCGGGCAGATACTAAGCTTGATCCGTCACAGAATAATAAAAAGGAACATGGAGCATATGCATATGAATATGAAATTGATTATTTATATGTTGTGTATTGATTTTGATGATATGTGTTGATTTAAAAGAATGCGATTGATGTTTGTGTAATGTGAAATTAAAGGCAAATATTTATATACGCTGAATGGTGGCTCATATACACCACTAATATTTTACGGATAAAATATCAATGATGTTTTGGTTGACATGATTTATACAAATTCCACACATTATCAGGTTGGCGGCCAACACAGTTTGGCAATATTTTCCTTACACATAGATAAATGTGTAATATATGGAGTGGTGAGAGTACAACTACAATTCAAAATGTTTTAAAATATGTACCAATAATATTGGTTGAGTGTTGAACTCATCTGATATGTGCATTCTACGTATTTCGATACGTGGGTTAATTAATTTTAAAATTTTAGATTTATTTATCAAAAGAATATAAGTCAGAGGGTTGGGGTGAGAACGGTAGGGGATGGAATTAAGGCTCTAAGATTGGTGAATAATATGAATTAGGTTATGGGGTATTTATAGGCATTAAAAAGGTTTGGAGAAGGTAAATTTCGTGCTAATGAAAAGATTTGTAAGGTAAGGGATGGAATTAAGGCTCTAAGATTGGTGAATAATATGAATTAGGTTATGGGGTATTTATAGACATGAAAAAGGTTTGGAGAAGGTAAATTTCGCCCTAAAGAAAGATTTGTCTTCGCGGAATATCTTTTTTTCTTCCTTGAATTTCCGCCTAAATTTCCCATAAATTCCCGCGATTTGGACTTTGTGGACTTTGTAGAATGGCCAAAATTTTCCCCACAGAACTCCGATTGAGATGATCTGGGTACTTTTGGGAAAGTCTTTCAAAGATGAAGAGAATGCTGTAGAACGCCCTTATAGGACTACAAGATCACCAAAAATTTAGTTTAAACACGGTCTGGCGCGTTTCCCCGGGGGGTGGAGAGTCGAAGCGGAGTGTTTTTTCCGTCCAACTTCCGAATTTTGATGTTTTAATGCCATATTGTAGCTCTATTTTGACATTTCTTACAAAACATGTCAAAATCCCAAAAAATAGACAAAATATGCAAATAATAGACATGTAATGCAATTTTGACACTAAAAACGGATCACAAAATGACCTTTTAAATAGTCTTTCCCCGAGAATATTTGTTTATCCTCAAACAAAACAAGAAAGAAACATAAATAGGGGCCAGAATGCACAATGACTAGACGTCGTAATTGCCTCAAAGGATGGAAGAATAGATTAAGCATAAATTTAACACTCAAATCGCGGCTTATTAGTGCCTTTCATTACTAACTGTGGAACACCTTGAAATCATTCATCACATGGGCAAATTTCCAAAGAGGGGAAGTTTCTTTCTCTCACTCTCAAAGTGTATAAAGGTAAAGTATTTAAACACTCAAATCATGCATCATGCAAAGTTTACCAAAAGGCTTTCAAAGTCAATCCATCCTCTACTAGGATGTGATTAAGCATAAAAAGTCGGAAAGGTCTTTATTTTTTTGTTGTAATGTAGGTCTTTGGTAGGTGAGGAATATTTGGTTTAAAAAGTGACTTAAAAAAATGATACCCCAATAGAGTTAAAGTGACTCCACTTTTCTAAACCCCAAGACATTTTTTAACATTTTTTTTTTCTCCTTAACTCCTTTCCAACCCTTTTGATTTTTTTTTTTTTCTTTTTCACAACATTTCTTTCTTTTCCTTTTTTTTTTCTTTTTTTTCTAGATCAACACATACTTTTAAATTTTTTCACTTTTTCCCCTTTGTACTTTTTTACATTTAACATACTATTTTTTACAATTTTTCTTCCTTTTTCCCCCCAAACCTTTACAAAAAAAGATATCAAAAACTATCTAACCCAAGGAATTGTCCCCATTTAATTTGGTTTCCCAAAGAATGGCTCAAAGGCTCAAAATTGGCTCCAAAGGGAAATTTTTTTAAAATGAGAGGATAAAAAAATTGGGGAAAAAAGTAGCTAAAAAAAAAAATCCAACATCCTTCTAAATCAATTTAAAACGTATGTAAACTTAGGGAAGACTAGGAGCAAGTTTTAGAAACATATACATGAATGTAGATAAATCACACAAGAAAGAAATTGGGCTCAAATCTCACAAGGTATAAGCATGAATCAAGGGAACAACAATTCACTAATTATGCCCTTTTTAACCAAACCATCAAATCAAGACGTCAAGCCTACAAAAACAAATAGAATTAAATATCATTGGTTTTCGGTCTAAATGTCCCTAAGCATGCGTGTTTCTAAGTTCTTCATGCTAAGTCCATGACATATATTCAAGAAAATTACCTTCGTTTTAAAAAAAAAAAACTTTAAAATAAAAACCTTAAAAAAAAAACCCAAACTCACGGTCCACCACTTAACCCCCAAACTTTTTTCCAACAGGTAAAATAAGTTTGTAGAGTTAGGGACGGAGTAAACTATAAAAAAGAAAAATCCTTTAAATTTTGGTTGAAGCCGGACGGGGCAATAATTCAAATAATTTTAAAAAATGCGGGTGGAGTCCGGGAAAAGCCCGGAATGGAAGGTCCAGGGGGCAGGGAAAAGTCGAACCATTCCAATGGGCCCCGGGCCAAGCGTGGGCCGGGCGCCCGGGTTTTTCCGGCCCAAATTTCAATAAGAACAAAAACAAAGCAAAAAAGTGTAAAAAAAAAATTTGAAAAAAATAAAAAATGACAAAGTGTTGGGTTGCCTCCCAACAAGCGCTTGTTTTATGTCTTTAGCTTGACATCTCTTTCTTTTTCTCAAGGTGGTCTTGTGGAAGTGCATTTTGTTCTTGAATTTTTTCCCAAACACCCTCCCATTATTTTCAAAATTTTTCATCCACCATTAGCCTGTCTAAATGTTGTCCCACCGAGTTTTATCATCTTTTCTTTTTCGTTTTCTTAGCCCTTCTCTTTTTCTTTTTTTCTTTGGGGGTAGTTAAGCACGTTTTTAGGAACATTCAAGTCATGCACAACGTGGGTTTAAAATCTGAAAGTACTAGTGAAGGGTCAAAATTTATTTTATTTGTAACCCAGTGATCTCGATCCCTTTCCAGATCCTTTCTTCTTCGATCTTTTCATGTTCTATCATAACCTTTTGAATACGAAAAATGTACTCTTCCTCTTTCTCACTTATTGGAATCTCTTGATTCTATCAATTACTTTTTGCACATGCTAAGAAGGGTTTTTAACGAAAATGGAACACTTATTTCCCCCATGTTAACCACCAAAAAAATTTTTAGGAAAATTAAAATTACACACCAAGACATCTTCAACTATACCAACAAATGTGCATGATAGGAGGAAAAACCATCAAACATTTTACACTAACTTTTGGGAAAAATAAAAATACGTAGAGAGTAAAATAGAATCGGGAAATTTGAAATGCTCCATTTAAAGAAAACGAACAAAAAGGAAAGGGGAAATTCCGAGGCCTAATCCTCACGAAGGAGGCCTACGGAAAACTGTCCAATAAACGATCTCTCCCGATGGTTTTCACCATTTAAGAGCCCAAAATATAGACTTACAAAATGAGAGAAATTTGCAACTAACTTAATTCAAAATTCAAATCTACTAACAACTAACTAATTAAAGAAATAAATTAAGAAAAAAAATCTAATCAAATCCTAACTAATGCCGACTAAGATATCCCGACATGCATATCTGATCAATTGCCTCACTCGAAACAACCTTGCCCTCAAGGTTGAGCTAAAAATTTGAAACCAATTACTTTGTTCGGTGGAGGCTCAAACTCATGCTTTCGGTAAGTACGAGCATCGAACCATTGCAAATGGCCCATTATATAAAGGAATCGCAACATGACTAGATGGGAGAATGGAACGGAACGATGCATGTGGGGAGCCCGGAAAGAAAACCATCATTTGCGTAGATTGGTGGCTATCAGCGGAAACAAAAACCACGCAGCAAAGGCAAGCAAGGAGGTGAATCCGAATATCGGGCGGAGGACAAGAAGGGTGCGAAACCATGGTGGTGTAGGCGGACTAGAGGCAATCATGTGTTTGGCATGGTCAGCAGCGCCCGGGATCGAAACGTCGCTGATCGGCGGGCAAAGGCCCGGTTGTTGGTGCCAAGATTAGGGTGGTTTTTAGACGGTTAATAGTTGGTATCTCTTGCGGGGTGTTGTAAGGCAGACACATCAATGGTGCGTACGGTGGGTAGGATAGCTGCAATATTGCGGGGCTAAGTGGAATTTTTGGCTGGTTTTTGCAATGTGGACATCAACAATAGGGCCCTCATTGCTGTGTTTGGATGAATTGCAAGGGGCGAGCTTTCTTGTGGAATGGTACCACCAAAATGATTCATCATTTCCTGCGTAAAACGATCCCATGATAGAGTGGGAACTGCTCGCATAAGGGGTTGGATCCATGGTAAGGCTGGGCCTGCCAAAACCACCATGGCAAGCTCAATCGATTTTCAGGGGGGATTTTTGACACCAAGTAGTACTGTTTAGCCCGCGCGAGCCACGCAATCACGTCGGATCCATCGAATGTCGAAGTGTCACCGGTGGTGTGCTCCCTGGAGCCGTGGTATCGCCAAAGCGATTCAAGAGCTCTCGAACAAATCTATCCCACGATAAAAGAGGGGCAACGACGAACGAGCAATTGTTTTCCGTGGTTTGGCCTATCCTGCTTACGGCAATCACGAGATCGACACGCCTATCCAAAGGTGTTTTGTTGAGGAAGAAATATTGGATTGCCCGTGCTAGCCAAGTGAGAGCCCCGCATCCGTCAAACGTCGGAAAGGTCAATGCTGGTACATCACGAGGCGCTCGCGAAACTCCAACATGAAAGTCTCCATCTTCGTTGGCGGCCTTCTCCAATCCAACCACAAGAAATGTGGCTTCGACCAATAATAAACCATCGTTCACCGGACCAATTGAGAGGTAAAGGCTGTCAATTAGATTTCTCACACTAACTCTTGGACAAAATACAAAATACCGTAGTAAAATGTAACTGAATTAGGAAATGCCTCTGCTTTTATTGAAAGAAAACCGAATTGCAAACAGAAAGGGAAATCCTCCGTTGCAGGCCTAATCCTCACGAAGGAGGCCTATGAGAAAAACTCGCCCCAATATAATCGCATCTCTCCCGTATGGTTTTCACCATTTAAGAGCCTCAATATATAGACTTACAAAATGAGAGTAAATCATAAATCAACTTAATTCAAAATTCAAATCTACTAACAACTAACTAATTAAAGAAATAAATTAAGAAATAAAATCTAATCAAATCCGACTAATGTGACAAAGTATGCATATCTGCGATATGCATATCGTATCGGCACTTGTTTCATCCCCATTTTCAGCTTGATTGTTGATGGTTTTAGATTCTCTATGTTAAACTACACAAAAACAGACAAAGGCATTAAATTAAAGGTCTCATGTAAATCACACAAAGCCTTTACTGTTGGTGCTTCCCAAGTGTACACCATATGATGAAGCTACTCTTTATGCTTTTGTTGGCAGACCGATGGTTTAAATGTTAGAGTTTGTATACTAGAAATCACCTTCAAGTGATTGAATCGTAAACTCTTATTTTATCTTTCAAGGAATAAAACAGATTATTTTTTTCATAATGTCGTTATGTTTTACATTTAATGGATGTTTATTGTATATTTAAATGTATAAATAATCTAACAAAGTCTAAGTCTTTGTTTTAGTAGACCGGTTGTGGGCGACGTCCACTTTAAGGTAACACGGTCAGTACTAAACAAAGAAAAAGAAGAATTTCACAACCTAGATGGAATTAGACTATCCATCATGAAAGGTTACAATGTCTGTCTATATTTCTAAACCTACGAAATAAGATGACATTGGTGTGGTAAAGCTTAACGAATGGAACTAACAGCAAGACGAGTCTTTATGCTATATACTTGAAAGGAGAGGTCTTGATAAATATTTGTTTCTTAATCAATGTAGGCTAGCATTGAGCATACGGTTTGATTATACACTACTTTGACTTATCAAATGGTGCGAGTTTTTAACCCAATAATTTTGATATATTGGGTGGTGGTGATTAATATCTAGAGGTGCTACGATTGCTATTATGTTGAATCGTGCACTGAGTGAGTCTCATTTGATAATGTCCTCAAGAGGAGCGCAAACAAGGTTTTGTTATTCGAACCTAGCTAGTTGGAGTTTGATTACTGCTATGAATAATAAAAAATATTTCATGCTAAGTACACTCTAGGAATTTATAAGAAGTTAATTAATTAAGTTCATAGCAGACATTAATTAATTAATGGATATTTTTACTTAAGCGGGAAATGAAAGTTAAACGGAAACCCAGTTACTTGTAATTTCGAATTTGGATGGGAGAGTTCAATATTACTTATAGTGGTTTGCTCGTAGTATTCCAATTAAAGCTTATATTAAATTGTGGGTTCAATTTAATTAGTAAAAATAATTGGTGAGTCCATATCCAAATTCTTCCATAGATCCCTTAAGGGCCAAAGGAACTTAATATAAATAGGAGAATAAAGGAGACATAAAATACACATTATTTTCCCCAAAAAATTTTCTTCCTCTCTACGAGAGACGAATTTTTTCTCCCCCGTGAGTAGGATTTTTTTCTCTCTTTTTATTTAAGTCCTAGTATCCCCTGAGATGAGCCCCCAGCGATATCAAATACGGTTCGGGAACCAGAGAGAAGATCCGTGGTCTAGTACTCAAGCATCACATGGAGAAGTCACTTAGCCATCGTCGATTCTTTGGAGAATCAACAAGGTATTATTTCCTCCGTAGAAAAACATGTTTTCGGTTTCAATTATACTTAAATCATGATTAATTGAAGTTACGAACATGATACGTGTGATAATTACGCGAATAGAATTTGTCTAAATAATCTGCTAAATAGACCGATTATTATGTGATTTGTTTCCTCTCGCACCTTTGCCAGTTCCTTCATTAAAATGATGTCCCCACTTTTAGAGAACTGAATTTCTTCAAGATCATTCAAGTTTCTTTTCATAAACCCTTCTCCTTCACCATGTTGGTGTAAGCGGAACATGTTGTAGAGCCTTTCACATGGAATTACTACGTGCCCTTGATAAGTCGTATTCTAAGCCTTGGTTGCGGTCGGTATGTGGAAATGCATGTATTATCGCAAACGGTTGCTCAAGTGTGGGATTAAAGGATCAGTCGATAGGAGACAATTCCGGTGACGCAAGTGAAAAGGGCGCCCGGAAGGGTGCAATCGGCCGGGATGCATGCCGAGAAAAGGCTCGAGATGGAGAAAAAGGATAGTGGGATGATCATTAACAAGGGCGAAAAGTCAAAACGTGAAGGAAGTCTACCCTAAGCAAGGGCAAGCCTCCTATAAAAGAAGCCACTTGGAGAGAGAGAAAGAAGTTGGTTCCTTAGAGTTCGGTTAGGAGTTCTAAGTTCTGTTCTCAAACACACTTAGTAAATTCTCTCTAGAAGATCATCCTTAAAGCATTGTCCAATCTCTCTTTCCCTCGCCACAATTATAGTCACTTGACGTCCAAGGTCCGGAGAAGTCATCAATCCACCGTTCCGGCCTTTTTCCGAGTAGTATAGAAGATATCGCTCGAGTGGCAAAACAATCGTTATTTTGCTTTCTAGTTTAATCTTTATGTTTTCGTCGTTGGTTTTGTTGCAAACATTTATCGTTGTTGCCTTTTGAAGTACTTTGTGAATACCCAAGGTTTATTTATGAAGTTTCTATTTCGATGTCGCTTTGGTTCGAGTTTGCTTATTCGCCTATGAAAGTTAGATCTAGTCGTTGCTTTTAATTTCTAAGTGTTTTCCTATCCGGAGTTGTGGATCCGAGGTTGTAGTTATGTTTCAGTCTAATTTTCGTGCATGATTCTTTCGTTGCATTATAATCACCATCTTGCATGTTAGTCGGAAGTAAACTGAGTTTTACCGTTCATTTAAGTTCGAGCATTTTAATCTATGGATCTTGAGTTTGAAGTTATGAATCTGAGTTTAGTTATGGACCACTTTTACTTTTAAGTTACTTTTGCTTTTGTCCCCTACTTTTCATGTACCTTCCAGACTGCGGAGAGCCACCAACCACCGAGATTACCCTTGTTGTCTAAATTTCTCTTTTAGTAACTTTACTTTTAGTTCATATGATCTTGATTTTAGTTTATATGATTGTTGTTAATACTTGGTGAAGAAGAAAAAGTCAAAATCGCCCTTTTGTTTGGACCACTTTTACTTTTAAGTTACTTTTGCTTTTGTCCCCTACTTTTCGGTTGTACCTTCCGGAAAAATCGAGAGCCCCCAACCACCGGAAAATACCCTTGTTGTCTAAATTTCCTTTTTAGTAACCGTCACTTTTCATATGCCTCTGAGACACTTTGTTCCCTATTTTCACGAACACAACCCCATGCTTGTTATTTTCACGCCAACTAGTCGAGAGTACCATCTTTATTTCTTGCCTAGGTAAATTCTCAACCCAAGCGTGGTAGCTAAACAAAAACACCCGGAAGTCACCGTTATCCAACGTGTCCATTCTTGTGGGGTTCGACCCTTACCTCCACTATACTAAACAGAGAAGTGGGGGAGGGGAAAATTGTTTGAAGCCAGTCCTTTTTCGCCCCGACTCATGGCGGGAATCTCTTCCCATTGACACACTCCAAAATTTCAT
>NW_025951629.1:0-1073 GCF_023119035.1 Salvia hispanica
TGTTTAACTTAACTTCTCCACAACTATATATGGCCCATTTCGCCGCACATTAATATGCTATTACCTTTTAAATAGCTTTTAAAACCTAATAAAATATTTATGATGTGCCATAGTTTTAAAACAGTGATTCGTTGGACTGAACTTGGCTGGCTTTTACGATTTATCATTTCCATTTTAAATAATACTAATTGTATCAGGATTAATAATATTCAACAACACTTGTCCACAGTTAGCTGGAAATTTAGACTAAAAAATAGTCACACATTCATACTAATCATATAATCCATGGATCAGTAATTTTGAAATAATGAAGTCAACTACACATTAATAATCAATGATTGGTGGCTGACTCCACAAACCATTAGTAGGAATAAGCATGGAAAAATTCTCAAGTATAGTAAAGTGTTACTCTTAACAATTAAGTACTCAAACTTTTCTATGTTTTCATCATTTATATTAGTTTGATCAAGGTATTGGAGTATCAAATTAAACCATAGACTATACAGTATTTGGTGGAAAGCAAAAACTTAAAGAGGCAAACGCATAATTGCATGGCCAAAACAGAGCTTGATATCTTAGATGAGAGCCCTTCGAACACACCTAGTAGATATTCCGACATTAGAAGTATAACAGCCCGACCTCCTAGGGTACAACAAATGCGGCGGCTGCTACCCGAAACCCGACTCGAAAGAAGTAAACATAGGCTAGGGTTTCATTTAAAGAGTACTAACCAAGAGAAATGAAGGAATATCAGAGTATTTAATGCAACAACTTAACCTAGAAGTCCAAAAGAAGATAGATATCAGAAATGAGGATCAAAACCTTAAGAGTACGACATAGTATCCAAGACAAAATCACAAGAAAAGGGCTAAGGCCACAACCAAAAGTAAGATGCAAATGTTCCAGAAAGAAATTCTAAAGAGTATCAATAATTCAGCGGAAAACGACCAAGAGAAAAGCATAGCTATGTATGGTGACACAACTACACTTAGAGTTCAACACATCCATATTAATTAATTAAGCTGCTCAACACCCGCACCGCTCGTCATCATTCAACCTGCACATAAGGAAAA
>NW_025951630.1:0-26703 GCF_023119035.1 Salvia hispanica
TGATAATAATTTGGCATATGTCCAGTTCACGTATTTAAGCTAGATTTTCACTAAGAGAAACTATACTTATTTAATTAATATGCATAAAAGTTTAGTTGTACTCAACATAGGCTTTTTAAAAAAAAAAAAAAAACTAAAACCCTTTCGTTAAGAGCTATTAAATTGTAGCCTAATTAAATAAGTTTACGGAAGAGTTTCTGGGATCATTTCACTACAACCAACTTATTCCCTATTTTATTACTTCAAGGGCCAAGACAAATAAATAAAAGAGACCCATATAAAAAGGCTTTCCCTTTCCTCCTTCATCACTAAATCCCTAAATCACTCCACAAAATGGGACGGCTCCCTCTTCATCTCACATCCGCCGCCATCACTTCCAGCACTGCAGTCCGCCGGCGACGGCGGCGGAGGCTTCTCCCTCTCTCTCTCCTCTCTTCTCTCCCTCTCGGCCTACTCCACACCGCCGCCGTCTCCGCAGCGAGAACGGCGATGCATCGCCACCACCATGCGCAGCCACAACTACCGCCGTCATCTCCAGATCTCCCTCTCGTTCAGGTCAGCCGCCACCACGGAGGCTGCTGTCGCCTCGCGCAGCCCCAACCACCGTCGCCTTCCCCTCCGAATGCATTGCTGCCGCCGCTGTGCATGCACAAGCGGCGGCCCCGGCATCTCCTCCACGCCGTTACTACACCGCCGGCCAGCCTCCCCACACTCTGCTATTACTGACACCCTTCTCCGACAACACCACAACCACCCTCTACTTTCCAAATCAGTAAGAACTTTATCCTAGGTGTTCTAGATTTTTACTTTATTAATTTAGGTGTAAAGTTCTTGTTGTTTAAAACATGTAGATGGATGAAAGTTGTGATTTTGGTGGTTGATTCGGGGATATGGAACTATTTATATTGACGGCGGAGTGCCGAAGCTCTCTGCCGAAGGTCAGGCAGGTTCATCTCCTAAGATAAGTGCATTTACTGTCTTATGTCAGCTCTTCTATTTCATTAGCATAGAGAAGTATTGTTCTTAGCATGCTACTTGTGGATCTTGGTGATAGCTCATGTGATATTGATGTTGCCTAGTGCATCTACATAAGTCATAATCTTGAGTATGAATGTATGTATGTGCATGAGAGGGGGTGAAAAGGACTTTGGGCTTACCTTGGTCGGTGAAAGGTGCGTTGAGTTGTACGGCTTGACTAGGCTTGACTATCTGAGCACTCTCTCTCTTTTATTCCTTGTACCTCCTGAGATTTGTTGCTATGTGGAAAGTTGGATATTTGATAGTGATGGGTGGTTTGAAAATGAAGTTGGGGTTTATATACTTGCTAAATTTGAGCAAGTAGCAGGCCTCTTAAATGATCGCATCTCAGTCAAGATTTATTCGTTTTATCACCTATCTCACAATGGCAATTAGTATCTCTGCCAATATTTGGGTATTGTCTATGACAATTATACTCTTCATTAATTGTGTTGTCAGAAGTGTATATCCCCATTTGCAAATCCTACGGTCAAGGTATTCCATGTATTTGGTGGAATAACATGAGTCATTGATCCTTTACCATTGCATTAAATTACCCACTTGGTATGATCCTTCAAAGGATTTCGATTTGATGTGGGAATGAATCCCAGCCCTTCATCAAGTCAAGTATTTTTTTTACTCCATTCTGGAATCCGGATTTGGGTTTGATCTTCTATCAAATCTATTAAAGATTTTTATTACTATTTTACTTATCTTACCCCTTCCAGTTTCTATTGTAGGAACAACTCTTGACAAGAGTCAGTGATGGTCTCTCGTCAACCTACCAAATTTCCTTGCCAAAATATACCTCAATTATGGAACGGTTGTCGAGGGTAGCATGTCTCAAATCTAATGTAATAGAATAGGATTTTGGTATTAGGCTTTTATCGAGCTTCTCGCGTATGTACTGGACAAACTTTCATTTGGATTTAGTATATTTGCATATATTATTCTCACGTGTGCCTTGGCTCGATCTCCAAACAGCCCAACGGTTGATTATTTATTACGAAGAGGGATATCGTTTATATCACAGCTATTCTAATGTATAATTAATTATAACGAGGCTAAATTTTAATAATATTAATATCATAAAGCTTCGGCTCGTTACAACTCCATTACTCCAACTTCGACATTGTTGATTGCGTCTGGTGAAGGGGGCACTGTCTACAAGTCGTAGCTAGTTATCCGTCGCTATTGATTCCTACTCCAGTGCGAGAGGGTCAGGTGTAGATTTGATTTTCAGATCAAATATATGATAATCTGTGTATGCAATATTTTGATTGGTTATTGCTTCTAATGGATGGGTAATTGCTGCTGCAGTTTGGCAATTTATGAATTGTTAATTGCTTATTCGTTTGTTGCTTGATATTAGCTTAATAAATGCTTGATAATAGCATTATAATTGCTTGATTTACATATTGTTATTTTCACGCTTGTTATGCCTTAGTACTCGCTTGTTTATGCCTTAGTACTTGCTTGCTCTATGGTTGCTACATTTTGGATATGTAATTGCTTGCTGAGAAGTAGTAGCTAGTTAATACGTTATTATCTGATTGCTTTGTAGTTGGTAAATTTAGGTAATAAAAAGAATGACATTTCTGTGCTTAATAATATATGACATATTGCTTGTTTATAATTTATAGGATGCTTGTTGTATAATTGACAAATGTGGGTTCTTATCCCAGATTGCTTGACTCATGTTTGATTAAGTGACTTTTGCTTGGTATGCCTGTTAATTGTTCAATACAATTAATTAGATTTGTAAGTTCTAGTTCAGTACTTTAGAATTGCTTGTCCATTGTGTTAGAATTGCTTTATACAATTAATTGGATTGATAATTGTTTGTTCGGTATTTTAGCATTGTTTGTCCAGTGTGTTAGAATTGCTTGATAAACGTATTGCTTGTTCGGTGTGTTATAATTGCTTGATAAGCATTGAAAATGTGGGTCAAAAGACAATTCTTGTTTAGTGTGTTATAATGGCCGAGAATGTGCTTGTTAATACATTAGTATTTAGCTATTTCGAATTGTATGCCCATTGGAATTGCTTGATAAATGTATTGCTTGTTCAGCGTGGTAGAATTTCTTAATAAATCGGTTGCTTGTTCAGAGTGTTCGAATTGCTTGTTCAGCGTGGTAGAATTTCTTAATAAATTGGTTGCTTATTCAGAGTGTTCGAATTGCTTGTTCAGTATGTTCGAATTGCTTGTTCAATATATTGGAATTGCTTGTTCAAGATTATTAATTGCTCCTTTAATGTTCGATTTAATAAAACATTGAAAATGTGTGAAAATACACGTGTATAAATTGCTTACTAATGGATGGGAATGTGCATGATAAGTGTAATGGTTTACATCGTGCAACACATAACACAATTAAACAATGGCTAAGAGAGGAAGACAACTGCTGGCTCTGCAGAAGAGGAGGACTCTCGAAGGAAATCTATAGAAGCTCAAAAATAAGTTCATGGATGACGTAATGAGTACGACAATACGCCACTATGAAGAGGCGCAAAAGAAAGGACGTGTTGATGTTGAAAAGATGGTTGCAGAGTATCCCGGACCATGAATAGTGAATGATATTGTTTTAGGACAATGAACGTCACTGTGTTTTGTATTAAATTTTTTTGAATAAACTAATTCTTGATGGTCGATGATTGTTGGTTTCTTTTGGAGTATACATTGATGGTTTTTAGATTACTATTTTGTTTGGTGTAGACATTGAATGTTAAACACGCATAAGACATTATTTATAATGGTAAACAAATTTTGACATATTGGTAAGCAAAACAAACTCTTGTAGCAAATTCTAATACATTGGCAAGCAAATTGCAATACGAATTCTGAGTTGATTATAAAAAACTTCAAGCACTAATTTGTTTAAATCATTGATACTACCAAGCACTAAATTATAAATTGACATGCAATACATTTTAAATTGACATGACATTCAATATGTGATGCAATTAAATTATAAAGAAGAATATGGAATTAATGACAAGATATATTATTTCGGATTACGAAGCAAGCAATCCAACACATGCAACCAAGCAATTACATATTCCGAGACAAGCACTGATTGAAATTTTATGATAGTATGTGAAAAAACTTGTTACAGACAAGCAATGCCGAGGAGTTTCTCTCAACTCTTTCGGTGTCTACATGCGGTCTTCCAATGAAATAAAAATCTTCTTCCACTCTTTTCCTCTTTTCAGTATCAGGCAAGGCCATGGAGTTGCTCTCAACTCTTTCCCAAAATCTAGTATTACATCTGAAAACTGACATGCATTTTAATACCCATAAGTAAGCAATGTCACATATTTAAACAAGCAATATGGCATACCAAATCTATATGGAGAAATGAAAACAATCAATCAATTAATTACTATCATTCTTTAAATCTGAATTCCATGAAATTTAATTACAAATACATAAATTTCATTTGCAAGCTTATGAAATCAGAGAATTTCTTCAATCGTCTAGGAATCCCCAAACACTGACATGCAATTTAGTAAACATAAGCAAGCAATATAACATATTCAATAAAGCAATCTGATAGACAAAATCTGTAAGGCGTAATACAAACATTTAATCACTAAATTGCAGTAAGTTATGAAATATAAAACTCACGATTCAATTCCCAATACATAAATTTCATTTACAAGAGAAGATACAAATTTGTGAGTCCAATAACATATCAAATTCGCAAAATTCAGTCATCTATCAAATCCTTGATCTGTAATAAGCAATTTAACAATCACATGATTATGAGTAAATATTTACCGTTTGCGAAATTAGTGAATTGGACGTCAACAGAAACATTATTCTCCATGGATTCAATGAAGATGGAAGATTTAATGAAGAATTACAGAGAGTGAATATCTGCGGAATTGAAGGAAGAATTACACAGATTGAAATAAGTAGAATGAAAGTAGCGCAAGCGATTGAGAGAACTACAAAGATTGAAGGCGATTTTTTGCTTAAGATTTGATGGATTAACTACTGAAATTGAAGAAAGAGAGGAGATTGAAGAAAGAGAGGAGGAGGAAATACCGTGATCTACGTTTGGAGAGAATCTGTTAGAATGTTGATTTCCAATTATAGCCTTTTGCATTATTCCTAATTTTTTTTATTTAAAACCAAGACTGTCACATGGCAGATTAAGGATGAATCTGGTTGAGAATCTAACGGTTCTAATTAGTGGTACAATGTTATTTTAATTAGCATTGTCATTTTAGCAATTCCACATATATATATATATATATATATATATATATTTTTATGAGGAGTGATCAAGGTCTAACTAATTTTAAGTGTATAACTAGAGAATAAATCTCAGCCACTCATTATCTTAATCTAATGACTAAATAAAGTATTCAATTTCTATTAATAAAAATTGCAGGGGGTAGTTTGGGAAATCAACTTTGTTCTATATTCTGACATACGCATTCCATTCACGCATTATCTCTCTCTATTTCTATTATCATTATCTCTCTCTCTTTCTCTGTGTGCCGATCTCTGGCCGCCACCGTGATGCGTCGGAGGCGCTTCGGCGGAGGAACGTGGAGCTAGAGAGGGAACTCCGGAGCAGCCTGGAGGGAGAGCAGGGAGTGGAGGAGTAGTTGCGGTGACGTGGCAGCATGTACGGTTGGTGGAGGAGCGGATCTGCAACGAGCTTGACGAGCTGGAGGCGGAGGCTGTCGATCACGCCATGAAATCTAGGGCTCAGATCACGCTTCTTATGGAGAAGCTTTTTGCTTCTGAAAAACTTCTTCAATCTCTCTCGCTCAATAATCTCTCTCACTCAATAATATCCTCACACTGAATAATCTATCTCTATCTTTGTAGTTCTATGCGTGTGATGCAGATCTATGAACAGATTTATATTTTGTAGTTTCGTTTGGATTTGAAATCATTTGGATTTTTAGGATTTTCCGTGGGATGAATTGTTGTAACGGAGATGCAGATCTATGTATTGTGATGTTGTTGATCGAAGATTGAGCACTTTAAAACATAATTAGATCACTTTGAACTCATTTTTAATGTAGTGATCTATATTTTGTCAAATATGTGTTCATTTGTGCACTTCACTATAAAGGCAATATAATTTAGTACACAAAATATACTTCACTGTAAAGCCAATATAGTTCACTATAAATGCAATATAGCCAATATAAGCATGCATCACAAACAGTTCACTCTAACCAGGGAATACTTCACTCTAAATATGTTTTTACTTCACTGAGATGAAAAAACAGAGCACTATAAGCATGCATCACAAACACTTCACTGTAACCATGGAATACGTCACTCTAAGCATGTTTTTATTTCACTATATGCACTATATACATCACTATAAGTTCATTATACTTCATCAAAATGAAAACAACATTTATTTCACTATAAACGTCATATGCATCACTCTATGCTCAATATACTTCACTAAAATGAAAAAACAGTACGCTATAAAGAATGTTGAATATACTTCACTATACGCACAATATACATCACTCTATATGCTCATTATACTTAACTGAAATGAAAATTAGTACACTATAAATAAAACTCTTCACTGAAATATCAAACACATATTTACTTCACTATAAACAATATTTACTTCGCTGTAAGTGAGTTTTGTTTCGTTTGAATACTTCTTGGTTCAACATACTTATTTCGTTGCGTACCTATTTTTTAGTTCAATACAAGTGTGAATTAGTTCACTGCTTACATGTTTTTAGTTCACTGTGTACTTATTTTAGTTCACTGTGATTGCGAATTGATTCACTTTTTTAGTTGTTTACTTCATATGCAATTAATTAGTTTATTTGTGAACTATATTTTGTTAAATATCATTTGTGAACAAAAGAGCTATTAAAAATCAATTGAAAATCTATATCTATGAACTACATAAATAAAAAATTTGAACAAAATATTAATGTAAGTTATGAAACTGTTGAATATAAATGAACCGAATAGGTATTACAATAAACTGAACCATGTTATGAACTATATCAGTTTCTACAATTGTTTCATTCTCCATACATGCATAAGCTTCCCCTACTGTTTATTTTTTTCTTCGTCTTTCGTCTTTCTTTACGTATATCAGCAGCTTCTGAAAGATTCATTGGTTATCCTATCATATAAAGAAAGTAAAAAATGATTAATAACAACATACAAACACAATATACTTGGACATAACAATATTCAAACACAAAAAGATCACTAATAACATGCATCAGAAACACTTCACTCTAACCATTAAATACTTCACTGTAAGCACATTTTACTTCACTGAGATGAAAAACAGATCACTAATAACATGTATCACAAACACTTTAATCTAACCAAGGAATGCTTCAGTCTAAACGCATTTTACTTCTCTAAGATGAAAAAACAGTGCACTATAAGTATAGATCACAAACACTTCACTTTAAGCACATTTTACTTCAATGAGTTAAAAAAACAGATCACTAATAACATGGATCACAAACACTTCACTCTAATCATAAAATATATCACTCTAAGCACATTTTACTTCACTGAGATGAAAAACAGATCACTAATAACATGCATCACAAATACTTCACTCTAACCATGAAATACTTCACTTTAAGCACATTTTACTTCACTAAGATGAAAAAGAAATGCACTATAAGCATGAATCACAAACACTTACTTTAACCATGAAATACTTCTCTATAAGCACATTTTACTTCACTGGGATGAAAAACAGATCACTAATAACATGGATCACAAACACTTCACTTTAACCATAAAATACTTCACTTTAAGCACATTTTACTTCACTAAAATGAAAAAACAGTGCACTATAAGCACAGATCACAAACACTTCACTCTAACCATGGAATACTTCACATTAAGCACATTTTACTTCACTGAGATGAAAAAACATATCATTGATAACATGCATCACAAACTTTTCACTCTAACCATGAAATACTTCATTCTACGCATATTTTACTTCACTGGAATTAAAAAACAATGCACTTTAAGAATGGATCACATACACTTCACTCTAAGAATGGAATACTTCACTTTATGCACATTTTACTTCACTGAGATGAAAAAAATAGATCACTATAAGCACGAATCACAAACACTTCACTCTAAGCACGGATCACAAACACTTGAACTCTAACCATGTAATACTTCACTCTAAGCGCGTTTTACTTCACTGAGATGAAAAACCAGATCACTATAAGCGTGCATCACAAACACTTCACTCTAACCATGATATACTTCACTTTATGCAAATTTTATGCATCACAAACACTTCACTCTAACCATGGAATACTTCACTCTAAGCGCGTTTTACTTCACTAAAATGAAAAAACAGTGCACTATAAGCATGAATTACAAACACTTCACTCTAACCATGAAATACTTCACTTTAAGCCAATTTTACTTCACTGAAATGAAAAAAATAGTGCACTATACGCAGGAATCACAAACACTTCACTCTAAGCATGTAGTACTTCACTCTAAGCACATTTTAATTCACAGAAATGAAAAAAACAGTGTACAATAAGCATGGATCACAAACACTTCACTCTAACCATGGTTATAAAAGTTCTGAATTTTCACATTCATTTTTAAAAATATTTTGGTTCGATCCGGATACATATCTCAAAATTTGAATTTTCAAATCGATTTGGATTAAGCAAAACCGAAATGCTTAACCATATAGAAAATCAAATAAAAGCAAGATTAGAAACGACCACAAATATAAAAAAATGATTGAAAATAGTTTTCAATCACCGTCTTCAACGTGACATGAACGCTGGAGGAAAACGTGATGGAGTTTGTCGATAAATGACAACACATCGCTGACAAGAATCTCCTCCTCATACTATTCCTAAACCCTACCAACCCTCCGGCGACTGGAAACCTAACAGTCGCCGCCTCATTCACATCCATGTACCTTGGTGGGGTCCACGACCTCCTCCCTATAATGGAAGAGCAGTTTCCCGGGCTGTGATTGACCGAAGATGATTGCATGGAGATGAGTTGGGTGGAATCCCTTCTCTTCTTTGCTAATTTGGATGACGACGAGGAATCGACGGAGGGAGAATAGACAAGAGACAGAGGGAAATGAAATGTTCAAATGATATATATACATTAAACTACTTTCACCCCTTTAGATACTATTTCCTTTTAAATATCATCCATTGGATGAAAGCAGTGGAGGGTCCAGATTAAAAAATCGAATTTAATCCCGTCCTGCATTATTGGTCTAATTTCGTGCATTACCAGGGTATAATAGTAAACATAAACTGTCTGGAAACGGAAGGTCCGATAATTAAGCAGCAATTTGATAGACCTTTCACCTTCTCGCTCCTCTGTCATTCCATCCATCACACCACGATCAAAAAACTTCCTCTCCTCTTCAACATCCGTCAAACCCTAGCCGCCGCCTTTGAAAACCCTAGGACTTCCGCGACTTCGATTGACACCGTGAAAAGGTTCGACCGGCGACGATTTCGAGTGTTGAATATCCCGCTGCAGTTCGTGCGCGCCCTCGGTCCACTGTTCATATCGGTGTTCCATCCACGGTACGCTTAAAAAGTTCCAATTTTTAGCGCGATTTCTTAGATAAAATGTGAAATTGTGAGTATTAGATGTTGGGTTATGTAAAATTGGAAGTTCATTGTTGATTTGTTAGTGGTATGTGTTCTGACAGTAAGTTTTGGGGATGAAATCGACATGAAATTGGTTCTGTTAACGTTGTGTATGTTAGATTTGCAATGTCGAAGAGAGGCCGTCCATTCAAAAGCCAGCCGACGCAATCCGAAGGTGAGACCGCTGCGCCATGTGTATGAAATTGATTATGTGGTTGTCCTTATTTTTGTTCATTATTGAACGTTTTCTATACATTTTTTGATTTTATTTTATGCATTACAAGTCTATTGTCTCTCTGTCTTATGCTTGCCTCAGTGATGACCGGTTCTGTTACATTATTCAGTGACTTTTATGCATAATTTGATTGGAAGTGAACATTATTGATTTATGCGTTTAGTAGAAGGGGTCATGTGTTTGGAGGTGTCCACTGATAACTTGTGAGTTTTACAAACTAGTGGGTTACTTAAATACCAGTATGATGCATTATTGAGTAGTAGTTGTACATTGTTAGTCTTTATTTGTGCGTTACATGTCCAGTGCAACTCTGTTATATTATTGCTTAAATTGGTGTACAATTGTGATACATTATTCATTTCAAAGGCTGCATTATTATGTTGGTCTGCACCATTACTGATATATGTGTGTAGTAGTATTGATCATGTGGATGGAGATGTCCACTACTGAGTAGTGAGGTTTAAGGACTAGGATGTTTGTTTTATACCATTTGATGCATTAATTATCAGTATTTGAACATTGTTAGCCTTTATTTGTGCATTACAAGTCTATTGCATATATGTTTTATTCGTTCATAAATTTGGGTCCATTGTTTTAACATTACTCAAACCATGTTGTGCATTGTTTTGTTGATCTCACCAATTAGTGAGCTATGGATCCAGTATTACTGGGCATTTCGGATGGAATTGTGCATTTTTTATCAGTAAATTCTGCATTATACAACATTTTGGAACTGTATTCCATCTCTCAGTGAATGTTGCTATAAGCCGTTTTCCTTTTTTTTGCATTAATTAGATATTTATCTGCATTATTCGGTTGGATACCAACATTATTGATGTTGGTTGCAAATCTTTAAGCATTATTCAATACATAATTTGAATTATTTGTTTGGATTTCATCATTATTGTTCTTTATTGCTGCTAGAAAAAAGTTTCATGCATTATTTAATAGTCTTGGTGCATTCTTTTGATGTTTTTTGGCATTACAACTGTATTCCATAGCTAATCTAATGTTTGTAGAAGTTGTAAACGTATTTTTGAGATTTTGTAGAGCATTTTCTGCACTATTGTACTGGTCATTAACATTATTATAAAGTGCGCTATGTATATTAGTCAGTTATTATTATGCATTAATGTAAATTGTTTACTTGTTCGTTTTTGCAGCGACCAAACATCCAAGATTGGCTATAGATGAGGCTGTGGACGATGTTCTGCCTCTAGCAATTGCCCACAAATTTAGGGAGAGACTTAGGGAACAACAGACAGTAGAGGCTAGTACATCTAATGAAGATGGGGAAAAGAGGAAGGCACGAGGGAAAAAGGTTGACCACCTATACAGGGAATGCACGATGGACATTGAATTTGTGGGTTCGAATGCTTTGGATATCTTAGAATGTTTTGGATTTCTTGGTACTAAATATTTTGGATACTCCTGAACTAGGTGTTTTTAAAAAGTTTTGGATATGTAGGTACAAAATGTTTGCTTCACAAAACTGGTAATTGCTTCATATAACTTAATAATTATAAATTATTGCCTAATAATGTACAATATACAGGGAATAATGTATGAAAAACCATAGAACAAATTAATGTTATACATTGTGCACACTAAAATACATATAACTAAACAAATAATGTAAAAAAGTTAATTTATAATGCACGATTTTACCACCGGATTTTTACCGAAGAACTAACGTTGAAAGATGAAAGAGAAGAAAGAACGATGAAAGAGAAAAAAAAATCTGGGAGAAGAAGAAAAAAACCGATGCAATATTTGGTGAGGAGAAAATTATGGACTTTCCATAACCACCAATATTGTCATTCCCTAAAAAGCCCTTTTCCATATTTTTAATTAATAAAAAATGTATAATCAGGCCTTAATTTCGGCCATTAGATGTTAAGAATGAATGGTTGAGATTAAAAAGGAAAAAGCATATAAAATAGGAAAAGCATATGAATACACCTCTATATATATATATATAGGTCCATGATCAATTGAGATTTTTTAGGGTAATTGAGAAATGAGATGCAATATTAGCCACTCATTTTTATTAAATGAGTGGTCCAGATTTTGCCACATAAAAAATATTTTTAGATTAATTTATTACAAAAGGGTATAATGGTAATTTTATGGTAATTAAAATTCAGCAACTCCCATCTCTTGCTCTCTGCTTCTCGATCTCTCTCTCTCCATCTCTGAGGTGTTCCTTCCATACACTGAGGAATCTCCTTACACAAAATTGCACCTCGAATTCGAGCTCCGTTCATCTCATGATTGTATTCCTCCATCAGAGAGAGAATTGGAGATAAGAAAATACAGAAAATCGAGAAGAAGATGAAAATTGAAACCCTAGGTAGAATCTGAACGTCGTACAGACTATGCAGCAAATGCCTATCGAGATTGGTGAAACCGAATTTCCGACGAGTTTGGCGGCGGAGTACAAATTCGAAGGTGTGGAGAGAGGATCAGAGTCTGATAAGCTCGATCTGGAGCGACGACATCGGCCGCATCTACCTCTGCCGCCTCCGAGGCGCGGCGGACGGTAGTGTTGTTGCAATTATTTAATTAGTTAGATGAAATCCTCAATTCAGATGAAATCGCGAATCCTCAATTCAAATGAAATTAATTTTTAATTTATTAATTTAGTGTTGTTGTAATTATTTAATTAGTTAGAATTGTTGTATATTTGCAGATTATATGCTCTGATTTTGACCTCTCTCTATGCTCCGCCACCGTCCCCGCCGCATCCGCCGTCGCCGGCGAAATCCTCCACCGCGTCGGCACTGACTCCGTTCTCCTGCATCTCCAACCGCCTCTTTTGATCTGTGATTTGGTGATGATAGTCGGGAGGAATTGGATTGGATTGGGGAATAAGCTTAATCATAATGCACTCTAGGTGTTTGGTGATATTCCCCAATTGGGAATTAGTCATCTCCCTTTTTTAATGTTGTTGTTATTGTTATTGTTGACATTAATTATATGTAAAACGTTGCAGTTGACATTAATTATATAGTTTGTTGAGATGAAAATATTTATTATTGACATGAATTATATAGCTCGTTGACATAATAACGTTTGTTATTGACATGAATTATGTAGGTCGTTGACATAAATTTTATGAAAAATGTTGTTGACATAAATCATATGGAAAACATTGTTGTTGACATGAATTATATGTAAAATGTTGTTGTTGACATAAATAATATAGGTCGTTGATATGAAAATATATGTTGTTGACATTAATTATTTGTAAAATGTTGTTGTTGACATAATAATTGGCATAAATAACGTTGTTGACATCGTAGTTGACATAAAAATTGTCAACTATACGTACAAGCCATGTCAACTATGTTACATACTATGTCAATTATACGTACAAGCCATGTCAACTACACATAGATAACATGTCAACAACAATTATAAGTCATGTCAACTACACGTACAAGCATGTCAACAACAATCAGAGTTGTTTTTTAGTTGTTAACGTATACTACAAGTTATTGACATTTTCTTATTAGTTGTTGATATTAGATGCTCTCTATTGACATCTATCGTATGATTTTCTTTTTTAATCTTAAGATTTGCTCTCTGAGTTGTACACACTCTATACAAGCTGTTAACATTTGGTTATAAGTTGTTGACGTTTCAATACAAGTTGGAGTCAGGCTTCTTTCCGTGCTCCTCGCCGATGAGGTCGTCCAGACTGCCACAATCCTGCCTGGAGGGGTAATTACAAATACAATTCATGTTTTTAAGGTTAATTATAATTAAAAATCATGTCAACTATATATACTAGCCGTGTCAACAAATAATATATTTATGTCAACTATGGTGCACATCGTGTCAACGGCACATACAAGTCATGTCAACTACGATACATATTGTGTCAACTACACATACAAGTCATGTCAACTATGTTACATACTATGTCAACTACACGCACAAGCCATGTCAACTACACGTACAAGTCATGTCAACAACAATCAGAGTTGTTTTTTAGTTGTTAACACATACTACAAGTTATTGACATTTTCTTATTAGTTGGTGATATTTGATTTTGCTCTCTATTGACATCTATCGTATAATTTTCTTTTTTAATTATAATACTCCCTCCGTCCCACTTTAGGAGTCCCGGTTTATTACTTTTGGTAGGAGTCCCGGTTAGAATATTCCATAGTTGGTAATAGGCCCCACATTCCACTCATCTTTTTTCACTCACATTGTATTATAAAACTAATATATAAAAGTAGGACTCAATTCCACTATTTTTTTTCACCAACTTTCCTATATATTTCTTAAAGCCCGTGCCGAACTCAACCGAGACCCCTAAAGTGGGACGGAGGGAGTATTTGTTTCCCGAGTTGTTGACACTTTATACAAGCTGTTGACATTTGGTTATAGGTTGTTGACATTTCAATATAACTTGTTGAACTGATTAACATTTGATATAACTGATAAGTTCAAAAGTCAGAATCCACAAAATAGTTTTAAAATCCATCCAAAAAATAAGTTAACATCAAACACTAAAATCACTTTTTTGTTCACTTCTTGTTTCTACGACTAAACAACTCCTTGTACTTGTTGTTTAGCTCAAGCAATTTGTTCATGTTTGCTTCTATCTAATCATGAGTCAGTTGTAACTTCGGCAACCTCTGGTTATTGTAAATTGAAGCAATCTTCGTGTAGCAATACATTTGTCACCATATCTGATGGGAGTAGGTTCTGAGAAGAAGACCCAACTCCACTGTCATCTACATCAAGACTTTGTTCTTCATTCTCTTGCTGCTCCTCCTCATTACGAATGTATCTCTTCTTTATACGTCCTAAACCAAAAACTTCTGCACTGGTCTCTCTATCTTCTCTAGCCTGAAGATGCTCACTTTTCCATTCTTTCATTAATGAAAATGTCTGAGGAACAGAACGCTTGCCTTGTGTAACTTTGTCTAAGTAGCAGAGCTGCATATGTTAAAAAATGCATGTCAATTACTAGTGTGTAGTGTCAACTCAATACACAAGCCACTTAAATAACTAATACAACTTATGTCAACTATAGTACAAGCTATATCAACTACACATACAACCCAATGTATTCATGTTAACGGTTAATAATCTGTAATGCAAAATGTAAAACATACCATAAGGAAGGGAAGTGGTCCTGCAAAGGCGTTCTTCTCTGTCTTCGACAAATTTCTCATTGCAAATTTGAGCACATACATTGTATATGAACAACAATTGATATTTCTCACGTTATCGAGATCATCAATTATCTCTCCAATCTTAGATTTTATCATTCCTCATGTTGATTGCTCAATCAATGCTGATTCTAATAGGACCAAGAACATTCTCTTGAACTGTGTTCCTTCTTGAAGATATGCTAACATAAATTGTTCAACAACTTTATGGTTTACGTTTCCTGATATCGTATTACATTGTTCTGCTATCTCCCTCATGAAAGGTGCATTACTTTTCCACTTATCTCTGGAGTAAGTAATGTCACCTCTTGGAAATCCGTATACAAGCTCCACATCCTCTTCAGTGATATGAATTTTTTCCCCCATTATAAAGCTTTATCTTGCACTTTTTTTCATCAAAACTTTTTAATAATGAGAATGTTAATCTACTAGGAATGTAATCAATGTTGAAATGTAGAACACTCTCAAAACCCAACTCCTTCACAGCATTAATCTGTTCCTAATTCAGTTTGCTTATTGCATCAACAAAAAACAACGGTTTCCTTTTCGCTAGAAGCCTTTGAGATAAATTTTCAACAATCTCAATCTGTTTTTCATCCTCTACACTTTTCTTTTGTTTTTTCTCAATAACCATTAACTCTTTCTGAGATACTAAGGTACTCCTTTTTCGCTTTGATATTTTTCTGTTATTGGTTTAAAATCAAACATAATAAATCTATATCAATTATACAAAATATCATGACAATAACAAGTATACTTTGTTGACAGCAAGTGCATGTATATTACTAAAATTACGTCAATAGATATACCAAGCACAATTAACAGAAGTTCAGGCATTAAGTATACTCTGTCATTAACAGATATATCCAATATATAGCAAGAACAATTATCTTATTACTATTATGTCAATAGTTAAAGTTTATAATGTTGACATACCCTGTTGATTATCTTATAAAGTTTATGGCAAGCATACCCTGTTCACATAAATATGACTATGCCAACAACTATTCAAACAAACACACAATATGTCAATAGCTATTGATATACTACTACAACCATACATATGTTTTCTACAACCATCCTAACAGCCATTCAAATAAGCATACACTATGTCAAACAAGCATACACTATGTCAATATAATTATGTCAACACCTATTCAAACAAGCATACACTATGTCAATAGCTATTGACATACTACTACAACCATACATATGTTTTCTACAACCATCTTAACAGCCATTCAAACAAGCATACACTTTGCCAAACAAGCATACACTATGTCAATATAATTATGTCAACAATCATTCAAACAATCGTACACTATGTCTATAGTATATTATTATAGCTATGTCAATAGAGATAAATTTAAAATGTCAATAATCTTAAAAATTTAAACAAATCCTTAATTGGAAGGTGATGCTTGTCCTCTTCCGTTTTTTCCAGAAGCATTGTTCCTTTCCATCTCTTCCGATTCTACCATCGCTAATCAACAAAAAAAATCAGCAGAAATTGATTTCATAAGAAAACGAATCCAGATGTGTTGTAATACACTAAAATCGAAGCAATATACTTAAAATTTGAATCAATTTCTTAACCTGAAGAAGTCGCTTCAACGACCGCCGATTTGGAATGCCTTTTTCTGGATGCAATCGCCGCTTCAGCTTCAACTATTTCTTCGATCCTCATTTTTTGAAATTAATTGATGTAGAAAACTGACCGAAATCTAAGATTAGGAGATGAATCGCGACGAAGAGGAGAGAAGATGCAAAATTGTATTTAGAATCGCGATGAATCGCGACAGAAACTTGGGAGAGAACTTTGAGAAACCGTTCGAGAGTTTTACAGAGTATTTAGAATATAGTTTAAACATTTTAGAACTGAAATGACAAAAATACCCCCTGTTGACATAAACTACAGGCTGTTGACATCGCGCGAATGAGTGGCTGTGGTTGCATCTCAATTCTCAATTAGGCCCAAAAATCTCAACCTAACAAGACCCTATATATATATATATATATAGGGATGTGTTAAAATGACAACACTTATTATAATGACACCATACCACCATTTTAGATCGTTCGATCTGGAAATCGTGTGATTATTAAGCTGCCATGTGGCAGCTAATTATAATTATGTTGAACCCATTAAAAATGCTGAGGGGTAAAATAGGAAATCCCTATTCTTATGTGATTCACACAAATCACGTTGATTTTCATTCCTTCTCATTCCAATTTCCATCCTTTTTCTCATTCCAATTTCACGCTAGATTCAACCAAATTCATGTGTATTTTCAATCCAGATTCTGTAGATTGAAATCGAGTTTCAATCCTAAATCCAATCTGATTTTGAATCCAGATTCAGCAATTCGATTTCTCCAAAATTCGTTTTCTGCAATTGGATTTCGAATATGCAATTCTTCAATTTCACTCCTAATTTGAGAACTGAGAAACCTCCAGATCGTGTTATGTTCATAGGTTTCTACAATTCATTCCACAAATTCATATGGATATGGGCGACTCGATCATCAATTTTAATATGGATGTTTTTCCATAAGGTGAGCATCGACATTTTTTGCTGCAAAATAATGGTTAATTAATGGAAGATTTTGACGATGGATTTGTTGTGTGTTTTGACGATTATTGATCATTTTTGGAGGAGTATGTTTCTATCTATGTTCAATATTACTTGTTTAGTAGAATATGTTTCTAGTTTATGTTCAATATTGGTAGAGAAGAGTAATGTTCGATTTCATGAGGCGTAATGCAGAGCATTAATCTATGATTTTATGGCAATACTCTGTTTTTGTATTATGCATTTTGTATGTATTAACTGATGTTTTATGTATCACATATTGCCGTTCACCTAATTATATATTGCAGTCCAGCTCATGTATCCTTATTCTTGGGAGGAGTCTTTTGACAACAATCCCTGAGATTTCTATTTTATCGAAAAGTCGGTTGTTGTTGAAGTACATACACCAGCAATTGTGAAGACTAGAGGTTCGACAAGTGATTTTGCTAGCCGTTTGGTGTCCATCAAGGAAAACTATAAAGTTGAACAACAAATCATTACGTCGGTACAAAAAATGTGGAGAATTGGTTCACCATGACTCTATGAATTGTAGCAAACGAAAGAGAAAACAGAACAACTAGTTCATTTTGTTTTACTTCAATCCTTTTTAAGCACAATTTTTTACACTACCAGATTGCAGTGTTATTCATTAAATATCGCAGTGTTACTACGACAATATTGCAGTTTACATATTATTGTAATAATTTTTGTTCCTGATGTAGTTTAATGAAATGATTGCACACCACATTATTTGTTCAACTTATTACGTCGGTGTGAAGTTGAACAAAATCATTACATCGTGTAAAAAATGTGGAGAATTGGGTCACCATGACCGTAGGAATTGGTGTTCATTTTGTTGTAATTCAAACCTTTTTAAGTACAAATTTTTACATTACATGATTGCAGGGTTATTCATTGAATATTGCAGTGTTATTAGGACAATATTGCAGTGTTATTATACCAATATTGCAGTTTACATTTTATTTCATAATTTTGTTCCTGATGTAGTTTAATGAAACGATTGCACACTACACTATTTGCTTCAATCTATTACTTTACTAATTTCTTAGGTTGCATTCTATTTCAGTAATTAGTGTTTGTTGACGCGAACAATTTATTTTGTGTCGAGATTGCAGTACACGGCTTTATGAATCGCAGTGCACCCAATAACAAATTGTTGTATAATTTAGTGACGTATACCTTAATTAGATTTAATCTTAAGCATGCAAACATTTTTTAAGTAATAGAAAACAAAACAACTACAAAAAAATGCCAATTTAAATTATGTCACCAACATTGTCTAGACCAAAATATAACCTCCATGTTTCAGTACGAGAAGTTACTAAGAAAAAACATCAACCAAATCAGAATTCATGTTCAAAAACACCAAGATTTCATTCATTGGTCATGATTTATGGTAGTCAACGACCATCTTCTCAACATCTATCGGTCCTTTCTTGTTCTCCAACACTACAAAATAAAAGAGTATTTCCATTATAAAAACCTGCAACTCTAAAAAGCAAAAATTGATAAACAATACTGCAATATTGTAAATGATGCAGTGCACTATAAAACCAGCAATATTTCAAGTACTCTGCACTTTAAAAAATAATGCAATGCAATACTGCAAATGATGCACTGCAATACTGTATATTATGAACTGCAATGTTTGGTGATAAACAATATATAACAAACAATACTGTAAATGGTCTACACTTCACAAAATAATGCACTACAATACTGTAAAAGATGAAATGTATGAATCTAGAAATCCAAGATGCTCAAAAGCAATTCATAGAACACAATACAACAAGATGTAGCACAATTTGATGGAAAATTACGTATGATATTAAGTTCCAATACCTAAACATCTTGCTTCACTCTCTCTCATACTGTGTTGTACAGACTCTGTACATTCATTCTGTTCCCGCTTTGTTCAACCTCTTCCTCATCCATATCCTTCGACTATGGCTCGCTTCAACCTCCTCCTCCTCGTCCATGTTCCTTCTACTAATGCTCTGTTAAGCCTCTTCCTCATCCGACTCTATCCTTATCATTCTTTTCCTTACCATTATAATTGTTCTCCCGCTGCATTAAACTAAGAATATCAATCAAATATTGTCCACCAAACAAGCAACATCCAAAAAATGTTGGTGTATACAATACAACAACTAATCGACAATCAAATCATCCACAAAACGCGATTAATTGATTAAAAATCAATGGCACATCGCTTGGTTACAGTAGCTCGCTGATCTAGGTTTCCTAACCGACTGCAGCTCATTCGTTTAGGTTTTCCAAAACATTAACCAATCTCACAAAAGCCTCAGATCCAAACAATAAATTTACAAACAAACACCAATCAACATTAAACAAGGCAAGAATTGAATGAATAATACTTAAATCTCGCAGCAACATCAAGGAAACATGGATAAAAATTGATAAACACATACATTAATTTGCATACACAAACACAATATCATTCTCGATACCTATTCCGATCAACACCAACGAAAAAACCTAAAACCATGTAGTTGTGGACTGATTTTGCTGTTTAGTGGCTGCAGGTTTGATGAATTTTTGAATGCACGTCGTAGAGGCGTTTGGAATTCCTGAAATTAGCACATATCGCCGATTCACGGCATAGCGTTGGCCGAAAATCGCCGATTCTCGAAGTGTGGTGGCTGAAAATCACCGATTCACGGTGTAGGGGCGGAGGCGGTGGGATTTCATGAATTTAGGGTCTCTCTCAATTGTTTATAGCAGATGGTTGAAGAGAAAATTGTTGAAGAGAGAGTAATGGCTGCGTGGAGAGAGAGAAGATGTAGAGAATGACGCTAATTTTGGGGATATCTCTGATTTGGTTCAAGTTCAATGACTAAAATGCCCCCGACACCAATTCCGTATACACTAGACAACGATCTCAATTCTGTTCGCGAAATTCAATCTTGAGCGTTGGATTTCCGGATCTAAGGGTGTATATTGGTGCTATGGTGTTACTTTATCTATGGTGGCACCATAGTTTGCCCCCTATATATATATATATATATGTTTACTGTTTTTCATTTTAGTGAAGTATATTGTGCATATAGTGAACTATTATATCCTCACAGTGAAGTATATTGAGCATTTAGTGAACTACAATATGCTTACAGTGAAGTGTATTGAGTATGATGTACTCTTTTTTTCAATTCAGTGAAGAATATTGAGCATATAGTGATGTATATCACTACAAAAAAAGCGCCTGTTTGTGACCACTATTTTGCAAGCACACATCGGTGCTCGCAAATTTGCGAGCAGAATAACGAGCATTTGCACCCATATCTTGCCAGGTGGAATAAAATGAGGGATTTTGCGAGCACACCTATAGTGAGCAGACATAAGTGCTAGCAAACAAAATATACATGTGCTCGCAAATTAGTGAGCGGACATAAGTGCTAGCAAACTTTAATTAATGTTAATAATATTATAAAATATAAAATATAGACTTAATTGTATTGGGAGAAAGCAATTGTGAAGTCGAATATATTGTAAATGCAATTGTGAAGTCCAATGTATTGAAAATGGATTAGAGTTAAATTCTTTCATAAATTCCTTGTTAATCAGTTTCATAATTGTATGGAGTTACAATTTGCCGTCCAATTTCACAATTTTAATTGTATTGGAAATGAAAAAGACTTAAATTCCTTGAAGTTGTATTCTCATAAATCTCTCGATATAATTCTCACCGATTCTCCTCCCCCAATTCTCACCGCCTCCCCCAATTCTCACCGATTCTCTACAATTTACTAGGAGATTTTCCTGCAGATTTCACTGACCTCGTTTCCCTGCTCGATCGTCTGCAATAGGTGATTCCTCTATGCTCGACGACGACGTGGTTTTTCCAGCAGAAGACTAAATTTCCAGCAATTTTTCCTCTCTCTGACTTCGTTTGCATGCTCGATCATCTGCAATAGGTGATTCCTCTCTTCCTTTTCACGGCTTGCCTAAATTTCCAGCAATTTTTCCTCTCTCTGACTTCGTTTGCATGCTCGATCATCTGCAATAGGTGATTCCTCTCTTCCTTTTCACGGCTTGCTTACGGAATTCTCCTCATTTTTCTGCTTTAATTGTTACAATTTCTGGAAAAGTGTTGGTCGGCATTTGCTTGCTTATTTTCTATTTGCAACTGTTTAACTTGAAAGAGGTTATTGATTCTCTCACGGATTCACTGATCCTCAACAATACATAATAGTTGCTGAATTTGATTTTGCATATCTTAATCAAACATTCATAGTTCTGTGTCATATTTTTAGTTAGGCTACCGATATAGCTTGAAAGCCATTAGCCTATAAATAAAAAACTAAAATGCAGCTGGAAATTTATTCTGAATTGCATGTCAAAAATTATTATTGTACTTACTACTGTTTTGCACAAGAGGGGGGCTGTTCAGGCAGGGAGAATTCATTGCTCTGGCTGCCTTTCGTTATGATAACTATAATATGAAGGGATCTATAGGTATGTGTATGTGAGTGTGAGTGTGTGTTTTTTAATAAAGAAGGAATTTTATAAATAGTTTAGTTGATTGATAGTGCCATGTTCCTCAGTAGTTTTCTTTACTATGAGTAATTGCATTTGTAGAAAGAGCTGCCAACTTGTTTCTAGTTTTAGCAGGTGTATCCCTCCAAAGTCTGCCTTTGTTTGTTGATGAAGCCATATCTTGATTGATTAATATCTGTATCTTTTAGTTCTGCAAACAAGGGGCATCGATGCTTACTGTTTTCTTCTTTTAGTTCTGCAAACAAGGGGCATCGATGCTTACTGTTTTCTTCTTTTAGTTCTGATGCTTACTTGCTTACTGTTATCTTTTAGTTACTGCATTGGTTTGAAGTCTTATTATACATGTTTATAGGAGCAAGTTAAGGCAAGAGCCGATGAGTTGCGGGCTGCAGGGGAAGTAGATCCAGATTTTGATCGCATTTTCCTTGACCTTTTTGTGAAGAATATGAAGAGAAAGCAAACCCGGAGCTGGACAGGCCACAGGCATTTATTTCCCTGATGCTAGCAGTTCGTCCACTGGGGGCTCAGGCGTTAGCACGGAAGAGTTACAAGCAATGCGAGAGCAAATCACTATTGAGATGCGCGCGGAGCAGGGGCAGCGATATGCGGAGCTGGAGATGCAAAATGCAGCGTTGAAAGCGGAGTTGGATAGTCAAAGTGCAGAGCGCGATGCTGCTTTAGCGCGTCAAAAAATGGAGTTACGCGCTAAATTTGAGAAAGAAAATGAGAGGATGTTAGAACTATTGTTGGATCTTACTAAAAAGGTTAACCGAATTAGTAAAAACTGAAAGTGTAAAACAATCTTATTAATTTTATGTAAGTTTTGAATTTTGTTCTTTATTAATTGTCAATTTCAATTTTGTTCTTTATTAATTATCCAGATTATTAGTAAAAAAATATTAAAATTTTGTTCTTTCTACTAGCACTTCTGCTAGCACAATGTTGGTAGCAGAAAGAGCTGTCGATAATGAGAACAAGAGGTGCTAGAAAATTTGCGAGCAAAATGGAGGTGCTAGAAGAATTGCGAGCAAAATGGAGGTGCTAGGAATATTGCGAGCACATACATAGTTTGGTCGACATCCACCATTAGCGAGCAAAAAGGTGGTCGCAAATGAACTTCTGCTCGCAAAACTACTCACAAATTTGCTACAAGCGCTATAGCTAGCAGAGTTGGTGCTCGCAATCTGCTAGCAAAACTTATGTTTGCGAGCACTTTAACACAGTTTTTGCTAGCACTATTGTGCTCACAAATGAGCGCTTTTTTTGTAGTGTATTGCGCATTTAGTGAACTAGTATTTGTTTACAGTGATGTATATTTTTACATGCTTATAGTGTATTGTTTTTTCATTTCAGTGAAGTATATTGAGCATTCAGTGAATAACAATATGCTTACAGTGAAGTATATTGAGCATGTAGTGAACTTAGTATATGCTTACAGTGATGTATATTGAGCATGCTTTATAGTATACTGTTTTTTCATTTCAGTGAAGCATATTGTTCATATAGTGAAGTATATTGAGCATAAATTGAAGTATATTTCGTATGCTTTATAGTGATTTTAATATGGCTCACAAGTTTCGAACTTTATTGAAGTTCATTCTCCTTGTCAGTACAAAGGGAAGTGGAAGTAGGAAGAAATCGAAGGAGTTAGCAATGAAGTTATCAATGAAACCAGGTCGAAAATGTGGAAACTGTCTTGAGATTGGACACCATGATTCGAGGAATTGCAAAAAGGGGAATGAGAAGGCAAAACAGAGGCAGTGAGGATTTGGACATAAATAGTTCACTTTGTAGAGCACTTATGACTCATTTTTAGTACACTTTTGAGTGATTTTTATTTCAATTACATGTTTTGGTTCATTTATTGTGAACATATACTTACAGTGAAGTTGAAATATTATATAGTGTAGTAACTCTTGTGTACAATGATGTAAAACTGCTATATAGTGAAGCAAATATGCTCTGCAGTGAAGTAAATAGTCAACATAATATTGAATTTAATTGAAACGAATGAGCTTTATATTGAACTAAATGACAAATATTATGAACTATATCAGTTTCATACAAAATGTCATGAACGCTTGAAGTTTACAATCATTTTTCCACATCTATCTCCATGTTGTTGCTACATTCTTGATAATGCTTTGATGTTGTTGCCAAGTTATTCAATGATTCATGGTTTGTTTCCGACAACATTAATGCTCTGCAATACTTTGCTCTTAGCCTTTGGAGTATTCCCTTGCTGCTTCTTTTAGGCAATACATTTCCAATCTTGTTTCCGCTCACCATAGTAACAGTCATCATATACTTCACTCTAAGGTCTATACACTTCACTGAAATCAGAAAACACAAAACGCTATAAGACATACATTATATATTCACTGCAAAGGTAAAACACTTCACTCTTCTCATTTTAGTTCACTAAAATGGATCACAAAACACTTCACTTTATGCATGGAATACTTCACTCTATGCACATTTTACTTCATTGTTATGATAAAATAGTGCACTATAAGCATGGATCACAAACACTTCACTCTAAGCATAGAATACTTCACTCTACGCACGTTTTACTTTATTGAAATGATAAAATAGTGCACTATAAGGATCACAAACAATTCACTCTAAGCATGAAATACTTCACTCTAAGCACGTTTTACTTCACCGAAATGAAAAAGCAGTGCACTATAAGAATGAATCACAAACACTTCACTTTATGCATGGAATACTTCACTCTAAGCAATTTTTACTTCACTGAAATGATAAAATAGTGCACTATAAGCATGAATCACAAACACTTCACTCTATGCATGGAATACTTCACTATAAGCACATTTTACTTCATTGAAATGATAAAATAGTGCACTATAAGCATGCATCACAAACACTTCACTCTAACCATGGAATACTTCACTCTAAGCACGTTTTACTTCACTGAAATGAAAAGCAGTGCACTATAAGAATGGATCACAAACACTTCACTCTTATAAACATGGATCACAAACATTTCACTCTAACCATGGAATATCTTCACTCTAAGCACGTTTTACTTCATTGAAATGATAAAATAGTGCACTATAAGCATGCATCACAAACACTTCACTCTAACCATGGAATACTTCAATCTAAGCACATTTTACTTCACTGAGATGAAAAAATAGTGCATTGTATATAAGCATGGATCATAAACACTTCACTCTAAGCATGGAATACTTCACTCTAAACACATTTTACTTCACTGAGATGAAAAAACCTTGCACTATAAGAATGGATCACAAACACTTCATTCTATGCATGGAATACTTCACTCTAAACACGTTTTACTTCACTGAAATGATAAAATAGTGCACTATAAGCATGGATCACAAACACTTCACTCTAGGCATGGAATACTTCACTATAAGCATCGTATACTTCACGATAAATTGCATATACATCACAGTAAACAACATATACATCACTATAACCATAATTTACTTCACTCAAAGGCCAAAATAGTGAGTGTAAGACCAAAACCGTACAATCACTGTAAGCACAATAGTATAGTTCACTATAAGTATTACATACATCACTATAATCATAATATGACTCTATGTAGAGTTAATATACTTTACTCATATGTCAAAACAGTACACTTACATTTCTACATTCTAGTTCATTGTAAACTGAAATGAATAGGCATAATGCGACTCCATTGTTAACTGACTACATCACTATAAGCATAATATGACTCCATCGTTAAAGTGAAATGCAAAGAAAATCGGTTAAATGAATCGTTCCTCGAATAGATAAGCCGACGAACTTACGTTTATGAATTGAAGGCATTAGGTATGTTGAATCGAAGGCGGCGACGAAATGAGCAACCAGAGGAGGCGACGACGGAATGAGCAACCAATGGAAGCGACGACGGAATGAGCAACCAATGGAAGCTACGACGGAGTGAATCAAATGAACTTTAGGCCCGCTGAAGAAGGCGACGACGACGGTAGAGAATCATTGTTTATGAGTGAGAATTGGTAGAGAATTCGAGCAGAAAAGGAAAACCGGTAGAGAATCGATGAAGAATTCGAGCGAAGAAGAGGAGAATCGATGGAGAATTTGAGTAGAAGAGATGACGGGCTGAAGAAAAATTATCTAAATGAGAGAAATTCATGTTTTACCCAGCTTTGTTTGTTAAATGACTATTTTACCCCCGCCTACTTATAGTGAACCAATTCTTGTTTATAGTGAAGTAATTTTCTATATCAATTTTGAAATCCTAAGCTGAATTTCAGCCCTTGATTTCTTAATCTTGTGGTTGAAATTTGTTCTCTAGTTATATACTTAAGGAGTACTTGCCCTATATCACTACTCTCTCTCTCTCTCTCTCTCTCTATATATATATATATAGGGTCTTGTTAGGTTGAGATTATTTAGCTAAATTGAGAAATGAGATGCAATATAGGCCACTAATCCACAAGATTAACAAAATGTCAACAAATATCACATTATGTCAACAAGGGGGTATAATT
>NW_025951631.1:0-16168 GCF_023119035.1 Salvia hispanica
GGCTATGCCACTATTGATTTAATCGAATCCGGATCCTTGTAGAGCCGCAAACTCTACTTGGATTAGTGTACACCAATGTTAGACCGAGTGTCAGCGTACGGGTTGGCCGGTCTAGTGACCTAGATTGCGGCCGCATTCCTTGTCATGTAGAATGAGGATATGGTAAACGCCGATGTGAAAAATGGTTGCGCGACCATGATATTTGATAAAGAATATATTTTGGTGCCTCGGGTCTTTCTAAAGATAAAACCCCGACGGACACTTGAAAATGGCATGATAATTACTACTGTTGATTAAACTGTTTTCGGCAATGAGCCCACTGAGTATGATTATAGATACTCAGCCCTACATGTGTTTTCCCTACGTGCGTGTTGAGCGGTGACAAGCGGGCGACGGTGTTGAGTAGGAAATAATAACATGATCGGTTGAAACTCTAAGTGTCGTTGTGTCTCCATACATAGCTTCACTTCTTTCTTGGTCGCTTCCGCTATATTATGAAAACTTGTGATATTTTGGTTGGGTTGAATTCTTTTATTTCGTGGGAATATTTTAGATATGGAACAGTTGAGATTATTTTGGAAACTTTGATAAGCATTTATTGTGATAGCCTTATGTTGGATTCCATTGCTAAGACATTATTCTTCTCCCATTTAATTGTTCATTAAATGTTTTGGTAAATTTCCTTTAAATGAAGCCCTAGCCTATGAACTTTGTTGCATTTAAGTCTTCCTAGATAGCGATCGCCATTATTTTTGTACCCTAGAATGGCGGGTCGTTACAGTTGGTATCAGAGCCTCAGTTCTTTCCGCTCTGGACCCAAGAGTCTTGTTGAATTAAAAATCTGAAATTTGTGTAAATTGATTAATTGATAATCGTCGAAGGCTCAACACCGCAACTCGTCTCCGCTCAACCACGATGAATGAGGTAACAAGTATCTCTTGAATATTGATTTGAATTATGAAATATTGGAAGTTGAAGCGAATGGGAGTTGTTGTGATATTTGGAAATTTGTGATGGAGTATAAAATGATGATTATGCATGCATGCGAAATTGCAAAATGTGATTATGCAAAACAAATGATAAATGATGTTATGCAAGTGATATTACGTTGAGACCGTTATGAGTTGAATGAATAAAACTCTATGAAAATTTTATATGATTTGTGATTTGTGTGATATGTGATGAACGACATCTATGAGAATGAACTTGAGCACACTGCTATAGATAGTTGTAAGTCGTGTCGTGAATGAAAATTTCGTGATAATATCGAACTTGGAGGCATCAAACGCCGAATACGAGGCGAGCGACTTATGAGAACGAATTGCGAATCATCGAAACGCGAAACATATATATATATACAAACCTTTTGGCACGGAAAGGAAATTCCATTATTTCTTGATATGATATTATCTTCACACCTCCGTCGTTCGACGCATACACATATATACATATATATCCATCGTACTCTCAGCATCAGTTGAAATCTTATACACTATTGATATTTTCTTCGATCCTTGTTCTGATGCTGAGATTTCTTTTGTAGATGCCTAATCATTATTACGCACCGATGCGCGACCGTTACGCGAAGAACAAGGTTTACCCTGTCGAAACCTACCAAGAGTTTGAGTGGGATGGAAAGTCCTTTCTCTCTCCTAACCTACGTCACCGAATTATATGATCGCTGGATGGATGCATACGCGTATGGAGGAGTTACCCATCACGCGGGGATCTCGAGATTGATCCACACTCTGCCGAGTCCTTGGAGCGAATGGACTGCCCAAGCTGCATTACCATATACGTGGTTCAGTCCGCCGGAGTATAAGCCTCGAGGCGACATAATCGGCTTGATAGGAGTGCTACTCCCAGCCATGGCAGCTGCGAGGGATGGACCGCCGCTTAGTCCCCCAGCGCACAAGTATCCGCCAGGTCAGGCCCGCCGATGGAGGTATCGTCGCGATAAGGAGCCGCATGTTGATCGTGTCCCTAATAGGCCAAGACTTAAGGCTAACGCGGCTAACCCTTTGATTATCCATGGGAATGTGGAGGACATGCGTGCGATAACACCGCCGCCCCCGGATGTTGGTGAATATGGCGAGAATGAGGGACCGGACGAGGAAGGACCTGCTTTGGAAATGGATGAGGACGAGGACCCCGAGGAGGATATGAACGACATCGACTAGGAGTGATAGTCGTGGAATATTTGATTTGCTTCCTCCATGTTTTTGGATTGATTTGTTGATTTTCTACCTTATAATTTTTGCTACTCTTTGACCGATTGCTTTGATACTAAGACCTCTATGAGGCAACGTTTTTGATTAATATGCCATGGGGAGATATTATTTTTGATGCAATAGATTGCTTTTCGTACATGGTACAAATTATCTATCACAATGTTATCACGCCATCACATCATGCCTTTTATCGCACCACCATCTTTGAATACCTTGTGGCGCCCTGTACCCGCCACTTAAATTGTACGACTGCTTCTTAAGTGCAATTGCCTTGATGATATGGAACATTGATCTTTTGATAACCTTGACGCAACCGATTGTTGGTAACAATGTTGATTTACACTACTCTTTGCAATCCGTCTATGTGATGAACTTTTGATATCTTGTGCTTGGCCATATACTCTAAAACAATTGACCCATGAACCTTGTTATTCAACTATACCACGTGACTATTGTTAGAATCATGAGAATATTTTGTGTGTTGATAAATCAGAATGCCACCAAGACGCCACCGAGAACCAACTCCTCAAACGGAGGAAGAGGACAGCGTGTCACAACCCATCCCGCATCCTCCACCTCCTCCGCCTCCGCCGCCTCCGGTCGATCGAGAAATCATGAAGCTATTCTTGGAGCAAAAGCCACCCGTGTTTGATGGATTGGGAGAACCGGCCAAGGCTGAATCTTGGATCCGGGCAATAGAGCGCATCTTCGCGATTTTGAGATGCAACGATAGAGAACGCATGAGTTGTGTGACCCATCAGCTGACTGAGGCAGCCGACTTTTGGTGGGATACTAGAACGAAGACTATGCCACGAGACCAAGTAGAGGCGATGACGTGGGAAGGTTTCAAGACGGAAATATACAACAAATATGTGCCGAAGAGCTATCGGAAAGCAAAGGCATCGGAGTTCCACAATCTGACACAAGGACGCATGACGGTGACCGAGTACGATCGAGCGCTCAACAGCATGACCCGGTATGCCCCCGATCAAGTCGACACCGATGAGAAGCTATCCGACAAGTTCCGTGAGGGACTAAAACCCGAGATAAGAATGTCGTTGGCCAGCCGAGGGAGACTCCCCTACACCGAAGCATTAGCACTTGCGCTAGATATTGAGGCAGCAATGCCTAAGGAGAAAGCTAAGGAGAACACTACCTCGTCTTTGCCCCCACCGCACTACTCCAAAGAGAAACGGAAGTGGGATGAGCCTAGAACTTCACACGATGGAAAACGGCACCAGTCGAGTCAGCATCGGTCCCAGTACGAAGGAGGGCAGCGTACGTCTAGCCAGAGAGGAGACTACCGACCTAGGGCACCACAATGCAATGTGTGCTCTAAGTACCATTTTGGAGAATGCCGGTACCAGAACGTGATCAAGTGCTACACTTGTGGAGGAAACGGTCACTTCTCTAGGGAGTGTCCAAATAACAAGGTAGGATCGGGATCGAGACGGAACGATCAGGGATCCCGTCAACCGGCGAGGGCACCGCCGAATGAATCGGGAGGAAATCGCGACTCATCGTCGCGGCAACAACAACCTCACCGCCCCAGACTTCCTCCCCAAGCTAGAGCGTTCGCGCTGGAACAGAAGAAGCCGAAGAAAGAGCAAGAGGATCGTGGGAAAGGAAATTTGACAGGTATGGGCGAAATTCTCGATACCCCCGTTGTTGTGTTGTTTGACACGGGCACATCGCACTCGTTTATATCTGAACTATGTGTGCACACTTTGAGCTTGCCTACTAGCGAATCTGAACGTAGAATGATGGTGTCCTCACCAGTAGGAGGAATGATAGAAATATCTAAAACATGCTCGAACGTAGAAATTGTTATGGGAGAACTTAAGATAGTTGCTCACGACTTGCGAGTCATAAAAATGGAGGATATCGATATAATCTTGGGAATGGATTGGCTGACAACGAACTTTGCGACGATTCATTGTAAGGAGAGGCAGATATCTCTACAAGCTCCGGGAAGCGAACCCACCATATACCATGGAATCTCGATGAACCGGCGAACCGCCATCATATCCGCGCTTCAAGCGACCGCAATGATGAAAAAAGGGCGAACTGCCTATCTCGTCTACCTCCATGGAGAGGAGAAGGACGAGAAGAAGATGGAAGATGTTGCTGTTGTGCAAGAATTTCCCGACATTTTTCCAGAAGTGTTACCTGGACCACCGCCAGATCGACAATTGGAGTTCACGATTGACCTTGAACCGGGAGCCGCACCCGTATCAAAGGCACCATATCGAATGGCGCCAAAAGAGTTGGAGGAACTAAAGATACAACTCCAGGAACTCATGGACCTAGGTTTCATTAGGCCTAGCGTCTCGCCATGCGACGCACCAGTACTTTTTGTAAAGAAGAAGGACGGATCATTGATGACATGCATCGATTATAGGGAGCTAAACAAGTTGACTCTTAAGAACAAGTATCCACTGCCAAGGATAGATGACTTGTTTGACCAACTTCGAGGAGCAGGCGTGTTTTCAAAAATGGACTTGAGGTCCGGATATCACCAGCTACGAGTGCGAAGGGAGGATATACCCAAGACTGCGTTTCGCACAAGATATGGCCACTACGAGTTTGTGGTGATGCCGTTTGGACTAACGAATGCCCCAGCGGTGTTCATGGATTTGATGAATCGAATATTCCATCCGTACTTGGATAAATTCGTTTTAGTCTTCATAGATGACGTACTAGTCTACTCAAAGAACGAGAAGGAGCATGAGGAGCACCTACGAATCACGTTGGAGACGTTGAGGACCGAGAAGTTTTACGCCAAATTCAGCAAGTGTGAATTCTGGCTGAAGGAAGTGAACTTTTTAGGACACATTGTGTCAGCAGAAGGAATCCGAGTGGACCCCGCCAAGGTTGAGGCGGTACAACGATGGAAGTCGCCTTCAACACCAAACGAAATTCGGAGTTTCCTAGGATTGGCAGGATACTACCGAAGATTCATAGAAGGATTCTCCAAGATAGTGAGACCAATGACGCAACAACTCAAGAAAGGAGTCAAAGTGAATTGGACCCCAGAATGTGAAGCAAGCTTTCAACTCTTGAAGGAGAAGTTGACAACCGCGCCAGTTTTAGCTGTGCCCGAGTCTGGAGTGAATTACGTAGTCTACACCGATGCTTCGAAGGTTGGACTAGGATGCGTGTTGATGCAAAATAATAAAGTGATCGCCTACGCGTCACGACAGTTAAGACCACACGAGTTGAACTACCCAACGCACGATTTGGAGTTAGCAGCAGTGGTACATGCCCTAAAGATTTGGAGGCATCATCTCTACGGAGTTAGATGTGAAATCTTTACGGACCACAAGAGCTTAAAGTATTTCTTCGAGCAGAGAGACTTGAATATGCGACAACGAAGATGGCTCGAACTAGTGAAGGACTACGATTGTGGCATCAACTACCACCCCGGCAAAGCAAATGTAGTGGCAGATGCTTTGAGCCGTAGAGATCATTCGCAAATAGCTACTTTTCTAACGGAAGAAGAGAGCTTGATACGAGAATTTAGCAAAATGCGATTAGAAGTGATAAGAGCACCCGAAACAGTGGAAGGGAGAATTGCCACTTTGGTGGTTAAACCAGATATGAAAACGAGAATCGTTGCAGCGCAACGGATGGATGCGGAACTAGAGGAAATCCGAATTGAAGTGAGAACCGGCGAATCCGGAAAATTTAGTAAGGAGTCCGACAACGCCCTCATCTTTGAAGGAAGATTGTGCGTGCCAAACAACGAGGAACTTAAGAACGAGATCATGAGCGAAGCTCATGAAACTCCATACACTGGCCACCCTGGAAGCACGAAGATGTACCAAGACTTGAAAAAGTCATTTTGGTGGAACGGCATGAAGAGGGATATCGCGGCATTTGTGGAACGTTGCTTAGCCTGCCAACAGGTGAAGGCATTACATCAATGACCACATGGAAAATTACAACCATTGGAGATACCCGAGTGGAAATGGGAGCACATCGCCATGGATTTTGTGACGGCCTTGCCGAAGACCCTAAATGGGAACACCGCAATCTGGGTGATTATAGATCGACTTACCAAGAGTGCGCATTTCATACCGATTCCGGTAACCCATGGATCGAGCAAGCTGGCTCGGATCTACATAAAGGAGATTGTGCGATTGCACGGAGTCCCAGTGACAATTACGTCCGATCGTGACCCGAAGTTCACATTGAAATTTTGGACTAGTCTACAGCGCGAGCTTGGAACGCGATTGAATTTTAGCACGCCGTTTCACCCGCAATCCGATGGGCAATCCGAAAGGACGATCCAAACCCTCGAGGATATGTTGAGAGCTGTGATACTCGACCGCGGTGGAAGTTGGGAGACCGTACTACCGCTAATTGAATTTGCTTACAATAACAACTTCCAAGCAACAACCAACATGGCGCCATATGAAGCCTTATACGGAAGAAAATGTAGATCGCCGCTCTATTGGGATGAAGTTGGAGAGCGACGGGTGCTAGGACCCGATGCGGTCGAAGAGATGGTTGAAGTCGTTCGACAAATTCGTGTGAGAATAAAGGAAGCCCAAGACAGACAAAAGTCATACGCTGACGTCCGACGAACCGACTTACAATTTCAAGCCGGTGATAAAGTCTTTCTAAAAGTGTCCCCGTCGAAAGGGATAACACGTTTTGGTGTTAAAGGAAAATTGAAACCGCGTTTTATCGGGCCTTACGAAATTCTAGAAGAAATAAGACCCGTAGCCTATCGATTGGCGCTACCGCCAAGTCTTGGAAACGTGCACAACGTCTTTCACGTATCGCAGTTGCGAAAATATGTGTTCGATCCGAAGCACGTGATTCACTACGAAGAAGTCGCGTTGAATTCCGACTTGAGCTACGAAGAGAGACCCCAAATGATCTTGGACCGAAAGGTTCAGAATTTGAGAAATAAATCCATTTCTAGTGTGAAAGTACTATGGAGGAACCACGAATATGAAGAAGCCACGTGGGAGCTTGAAGACAAGATGATGGAACTGTACCCGGAACTTTTTCCATGAGGTACCAAATTTCGGGACGCCCCACTTTTTCAAACCCTAATTTTCGGGTTATAAAATTTTTGCATTAAATGCCTTAAATGCTATGATATGTGGATTATTTGATGAGTAATTAATTGCATGGTGTCTTTGTGACCTAATTGCGTATGAGAATATAGATTGTGTTGAATAGTCAACTTGATGAAATTATGACGTGGCTATTGAATAGTCAAAGATGTGGAAAATATGACGTGGCCGTTGAAAGGTCAATGCGTTGAGAAAATGAAGTGAAAGTGAAGAAATGATTGATTTGGTGTGAATATTTGATGCGGAGTAATATAATTGTGGTGAATTATTTTCCTAAGGGATGAGTGAGAATTAAATAGGAGCATTATTTAATCATGTGGAATTTTCGACCCCTCCTATTTATTGGAAAGAAATCCCATTTTTCTTGGATTTAATTATTTGTTTGGGATAATTATCCAAATTAAATCCAAAGTCCGATTATACTCTAATTCCATCTTGGAATTTTCGAAACCTTTGATTTTCCATGAGATTTTCGAAAATCTCATATATATTGTGGGAGAAGGGATTATTTATTTATTTGATCTCTTATTTATTCTCTTCCATGAATAAATATAAATATGCTAGAATATCTTACCATATCTTGCCATATCTAGGAAGATATTGCCATATCCTAATTTAATTAGGATTTATATTAAGACTCCCTTGGAAGATTTGAAATACACGCCTATTTCCTTTTAAATTGGGGAGTATTTTTATTTTATTCTTGCTCCGTAATATTTTATTCTACTCCGTGAAATATTTGAATTAAATCATAGGCTAATTTAATAAGCCTAGAATTCGAAATTTCCTACTAATTCTCTTCAAATTTTCGGTCCTTCAACAAACAAATCTCTCCAAATCTTTTATGATTTAATTGTTGGAGTATATCTTAACCTCTATAAATAGGAGAGAAATCCTAAACCTAAATCATCAGAAAACCGCCGCCCCACTCCCCTAATATTTTCGAATGCTTCTCTCCCCACTCTCTCCAAAATTTCTCCTACTTTCTCCATTAATTTTTCATCTTTTGGAGAAGAATTGAAGCTGCTATTCAAGAGTTTATTGAAGAATCAAGGCTATAACTTGTTTCTACCGATCGTTCTTTTGGAAAAGGTACTTTAATTTTGATCTTCTCTTCTTCTACCGATTAATCGGTGTTCTTGAGTCCACATGCATTTAGATTGAGTGAAGGGGAATTAAATTGATGAATTTGGGATGCATGAATGGCCGTGTGTGTGTGGCCGTGTGTGTGTGGCCGTGCGTGCGTGTGCGTGCATGCCTCGGGAGGCATGCACATGTGTGGTGTTCGTGTGCGTGTGTTGTGTGTGTAGAACACTCATGCGTGACACGATTTAATGGTAAATTTTGAGTTGTTATTCGAATAAAAATGATATGCTAATCGTACTTCGATTTTTGAATGATGATATTAAAGATTTATCGATGGGAAAAAGGGAAACATGGGAACATGCATGATTTGAGATCAATGATTGAAACTGATTTATGATACGCCTAATTTAAAGGTGATACTTCGCGCTCTCAGCGTGATAAACGAGGAGAAGAGAATACTTTCGAGTTAAGCCGACGAGGTGGGCTTTCTTTTAAAATAAGGACATTGTCCTAAACTGATATTGATGAGAATGAGATATGTGTTATCATGCCTTGATTTGTTTTGTCGTGCCTATCCCTCGTGGCTATGCCACTAATGATTTAATCGAATTCGGATCCTTGTAGAGCCGCAAACTCTACTTGGTTTAGTGTACACCAATGTTAGACCGAGTGTCAGCGTACGGGTTGGCCGGTCTAGTGACCTAGATTGCGGCCGCATTCCTTGTCATGTAGAATGAGGATATGGTAAACGTCGATGTGAAAAATGGTTGCGCGACCGTGATATTTGATAAAGAATATATTTTGATGTATAATTTATAATTAGTCAATTTATAATTAAAGGAGTATAATTTTGAAGTCAATCTTCGTCAAGTGTATGTGATAGAATATAATTTATACGTTAATTAAATTTTTTACTTGACGTCATGGAAATCTTTAATATACTACTCCCTTTCTCTGCGGTAGGGGCATTTCTTTTCGGAATGAATTTTATAAAAAAATTGTATTAAGTGAGTTCAATAAATGGATAATAAAGTATGAAAGGAAAAAGGTAAAGAAATGAAGAAAAAATAAAGTAAGAGGGAGTAAATAAGAGAGAAGATAGATTGTTGTTTTTTGCCAAAAGAAATGACTTAATTAGGACAACCTAAAGAGGGATAGACTCAGAGGGACGGAGGAAGTACATGATATCATTAGTAAGATTTTCCGCATTAATGAAAGTCTCAATTTTCTTTACACATTCAAAATCAGATCCACAGCTAACATGAGATTTCTTGATGTACAGTTCTGTTGTAACGATGACATAAGATTTCTTAACGTAAAGTTGATATGCAAAATCAGAATTTGGCAAAAATTTATAAATGACTAAAGGTCAAAACTGGTCCTGAACATATGCCCATTTTACGATTTTGGTCCTAAACTTTATCTTTTGAATATTTTGGTCCTGCACATTTCACGTTCGGATCAATTTTGGTCCTCCGCTAAATATTCCGTCCATTTCTAACAGTCAACGATGTTAAGTATAATTTTGACCAATTTAAGCATATTAACAGTGATTACCAACTCCTTAATTAAAAATTAATTATTTTATTGACATATTATTTAAAATACCAAATAAATAATATTAGAAAACAAAATAAAGAGTAAGAAATTGGTTTCGACAATAATTCGAACAATAATTCGAAAGGTCATTCTTCTCTCACTTCGACAGCTTGACGACGCCGTTCTCCCTCTCTCACTTCGACGGCGCCGTTCTCCGAGCGGCGATCGGCGGAACGAGAGCTAACTATGTTGGCCGAACGAAGAAACTCTAGTTTGTTGGCCGAATGAAGAAACCCTAGACATGGAGAAGGAGAACGAGAAGGGAGAGGGGAAGGGGAAGAATCGACCTCAAGCACCTACTTCGACTGAGAATCGACGTCAAGCACCGCCTCCTACTGCGAATCGACCGCAACCACTACCTCCGACTCAAAATCTACCGCAACCACCACCTCCGACTGTAATTCCACCACTTCCAAGACGTAATGTATGGGCCCCGACCGCTTATCGTGAAGGTGAAATTTTAATTAAAACTGCTTTTTAAATGTATCTCATTTCATATAGATGATTAGGGTTGTTTCAGTTTTAAAGTGATTAGGGTTTCACTTGTTGGATTCTGGGGCTTTACATAGATTTGAGTATGAATATTTTGGGGAAAATTTGGATTTGGGATTATGGGGCTTTATATAGATGCATGAATATGAAAAAATTTTTTGGGAATGTGGATTGTGGTGGGACAATGAAGTCGAATTTTTGTTGTTGTGTGTGTATGGTTTGTCATGTGGGGTTTAATTTTTAGGTGGTGGGGGAAAATAAATAATGTGGGGTTAGTTTATTCTTTTATTTTTTAGTGTTCATTGTATGCTACTGGGGTTTACAAGAACATTTGGATTTGGATTTGGATTTCTGGGCATTTTATAGATGCATGAGAATGAATATTTGTATTCGGGAATGTGGAATTGTGTTTTGACAGTGAACCCAACTTTGTATTTAGGATTTTGAGTTTTTTGGGAGACATGTGGATTTGTTGTTTGTTGTGGTCCCCAAGCATGAGCTTTCTATTTATAGCTTTTTTTGGGTGTGTGTGAATTGGTATGTTATTTATTGTAAATGGGGGAACATGTGGGGTTTATTATTTTGTTTTTTAGTTTTAATGGTGTTTTTTTAATGGTATTATGCTGCTGGGAGGACAAGGCAGAATATTTTGTTTTTTAGTGTTAAAAAACTATTATTCTCTTCCTAAATGTGTAGTACTAATATGATATTTGTTGAATAATTTATGCATTGTTTGGTCATTGTGTGTGCAGTGTCTGGTCAAAATTGTGTGACTTGTTTATGTGCATTGTTTGGTCAATGTATGTATGCATCGCGTGAGAATTGTGCAATAATTTTTAGAACTGATATGATTTATTTGCATTACAGATGGGATCTTTACAACAAGGCTTCATTACTCTGGTCAAATGGTAGATACCAATGGAAAGCACTATGTGGGTGGGAAGGTACAACTCATAGACAATTGTGACTCAGATAAGTGGTCTAAATTAGAGGTGGATGATATATTGGAGAAGATCAATTTTGATGTGAGTAGGTTAGAATACTATTATTTGAAGCCTGGGATGAGCTTAGACGATGGCTTGATGAGATTGTTTGATAACCTCTCATCAGTGGAGATGGCCGAGATTGGAGTTCAAAAGGGGGTTGTGGATGTGTTTGTGGTTGAAGCTAATGACTTAGTAGTTAGTCAAATAACACAGGAAAATTCTATTGATGGTGTGGGTGGTGAGTCTGGGGACGAAGCAATGAGATCTGAGGGTTATGAATTTGGGGATGAAGATGACAAGGCAGATTATGAAGATTGTGAATTTGGGAAGGGTGAGGGGATTGAGGAGGCTGCTGCTTGTGGGAAAGGGAAGGCATTTGAGAATGGTACTGGGAAAGGGAAGGGGAAGGTTGCTGATGATGATCTAGAAGAGGATCCTTCCTTCATTGATAGCGACTACGACCTCAGTGACCATGAGGAAGATGCTATCATGGCTGGTCAAGTAGAAGGGTGGAAGAAGATTGTGGATGAGATGGTGAATGACCACATGGGAGATACTAGCGATAGTGATCACCTTCCTAATGAGTCACCAAATTCATCAAGCGAAGAAGAGATGGAGCATGATGACAACAATGATAAACTTGTGTCAAGACGGTATAGGCGCTTGATGGAGCATGATGACAACAATGATAAACTTGTGTCAAGACGGTATAGGCCAGCAACCGATCTCAATGACCCCAGATGGGAACTTGGGATTCGGTTTAATTGCAAGGAAGACTTTGCTGACCTCATCCGTCATCAAGGAGTATTGCATGGAAAGAGACTGAGATTGGTGAAGAATGACAGCATTCGGTGCCTCGCGAAATGTAAAGGGGTGATTATGAGTAAGAAGAAACTTGCATGTCCATGGTTAGTACAGATTGCATATAAGGGGCCAGCCCTTGGTTTTTGGCAGATTTCCCGCCTCCGCAATCAACACAAATGTGGCGGGTCGTCATTTAACCATGGATGTGCGAATGCAAAGTATCTAAGCAAAAAGTACAAAGAAGATATCCGGGTGTTCCCTGGTATGTCTGTGGGACAGTTCATCGAGAAGGTCCACTTGGATATGAAGATAACCATTTCTTCATCCAAAGCAAAGAGAGCTATGCAACAAGCACGAAAGCTGATTGAGGTGGACTTGGTGCGACAATACAAGAGGCTGCACGACTACAAGGCTGAGATTTTAAGGAGCAACCCGGGAAGCACTGTTGTGTTATCAACCCACCGTCTAAGTGATGGCACTGACAAGTTCAAGGCCATCTACATTGCCTATGCAGCTTGCAAGACATCGTTTAAACGTCATTGTCGTCGCTTGGTAGGGCTAGACGGGTGCCATCTTAGAGGTAAAGGCAATGGAATTCTACTGACAGCCATCGGGCTCGACCCGAATGATCAAATTTTTCCTATCGCCCATGCTGTGGTACGCATTGAAAACACAAAGACATGGACATGGTTTCTCGGGCTTTTGGTGACGGATTTGGAAATTGTGTGGATTTATGTGTGTTTACTGAATTGAAAAACCTCATTTTTGAGCAATCATATTAGGTACTAAATCCGATTTCTTTGTGTAAACTGAACTGATGTGTTTTATTTTCTTTGATTTTGTTTTTTGGCAGGGGCTGATCGCCGCTATGAGGTCCTACGTAGAGCACGCCGAACACCGGATGTGTGTATGGCACATGCATAACAATTTCGAAAAACAGTTTCCTTCGAACAAATTGAAGGACAACATCTGAGAGGCGGCTCGGGCGACTAACACGGCTTTGATAAAGCGATTCAGGAAATTAAGAACCAAAATCAGGAAGCTTACAAGTGGTTTATGGGGTATACAAGACAGGAGAACTGGAGTCGAGCATTCTTTGGGTTCGATGCAAAGTGTGACATCCTTGTTAATAACATTTCTGAATGTTAGAAGCCATTGTATGCAATGCTAGAGTGCATCCGAATGTACCTCATGGACAAATTTACGACAAGGAGGAAGGTGGGTGAGAGAATGGAGGATGCTTTTGGCCTGAAAATCCGTAAGAAGCTCGAGAAGGCTAAGGCCAAGATATGTGAATGCATGGTCAGGGAGGTTGGGGAGTGGATCTACCAAGTGAGAACAGCTCGGGATGAGCAGTTTGTGGTTGACCTGTGGAAACGAAGTTGCAGCTGCCGGCGATGGATGTTGACAAGATTACCTTGTCCACATGCGATTGTCTCCAAGGAAACCTTCCAACAGGTATACGCACCCATTATCTATCCGGTGCAAGGTCCGCAGCTATGGACGAGGACTGCCCAACCGGATGTCGTACCACCCGAGCTGACCAAGCTGTCGGGACACCAAAGGGAGCGAGACAGAAGACCGTACAAGAAGCCCAAGAAATTAACAAAAAGAAAGCAAAAGAAGCTGTCCGACGCGTGAGCCAGTAGCAGGATGCAGCGGCCCCAAACCTACCACAGGTATTCTTTTTGTATGAGTGTATTATCTGGATTAAAATTCTAAGAAACAGCCTATAGTCTAATTGTTGTTTATATAAGCAGGGAAGAAGCGCAATCGATCAGAAGAACAACAAAAATGCGCATTATGTCGCCAACCCGGTCACAATAGGACACGTTGTCCAAGTGCCATAGCTGACATGTTTGCGGATCATCCGGCGTCTGCCTCGGTGGTGGGTGACAACCAAGATAGTGCATCGACTTTGAAGAAGAAATGAGATGTGTTGTGTTCCTGTCAATTCAAACAATTGTCTTACTGCCTTGATACAATTGTGTTATAACTTCACTGTTTTTTGTTCATATTTTGGTTGGTTTGGCAGAGGGCAGTGCCCATTGTGGCTGAATAGAATATTGACAGGTTATCGCTGATTTATTTTGGTACAGGCAGTGTGGCCATTTTGGCTTGGGCACTGCTCAATTATGTAAACTTTGGTGAAACCTTTCTAGGTTTTGTAGGTAATTTATGAATTTAGTTGATGGTCTTTATGATTCGTACTACTGCATTAAAACCATTGAATTGTTTAGAGTAGCCTTGTGCATTTATGCCATTTATTGTTCTTAGCTTTGAATATGGTGGTTGTAGGCATTTAACACTTCTCATCTATTTATAACACCAAATGAGTAAAATTTCTAAAGAAATCTCTATAAATCTTGTCTACGAAAATGCATAACAACAACAAGCTTTCGAAGTCTGAGGTTGAGAGGGTGATGGAAAAACTGAAGAAACCGACCGACGTCTTAAGCACCACGTCAAACAAAGAGTTCGAAACCAAAGCAAAATGCACAACACATACAGAAAAAGGAAGAAGTAAACAAAAGATCAATTATCAACTCCAACTGGAGATTGATGAATTCGAGAAAATTTGTTATACATCAATAGAGTAGTTGCTGGTATGTTCAAATAAGAATTTTATCAAACACTTGGTGTGCAACCAAGTGGTACTACTTGTTCTACTTTTTTCTCAATTTTAGTTCTCAATCGTAATCCATTACTTAAGAATCAAGCTGCTTTACTTCTTCATACAATTTTAGTTCATCTGAAATTAATTGCAACACCATTTCCAGAATTGGCTCACCATAATTTTCAGAATACACAATTTTAGTTCATTACTTCAACATTACAACAAACATCACAAACATTACAATAAAAAAGAACCATAATCCATACATCACAACAGTAGCTAATTTCTGTATGGTCCGATTATTCTCATCTATTGATGCCAAAATCAACCCTAAAGTTTCCCCATCCGTCTCGGCCTGCATCAGTGATGAATCCTCGTCGTCTCCTTCTTCTTCTTCTTCTTCTTCTTCTTCTTCTTCTTCTTCTTCTTCTTCTTTAATTGGCTCGATTGGTTCGCACCATTTGAAAAAGTTGCACTCATTTCTCTCACAAACAAAGTAGAGCTTCCCCCTCGTAGGTTTTCCATGGGTTTTGACGATTCGGAGTGAAGCAAATTTCTTGCAATTACAAGACTCGTACCTGAATCGAAGGTCACGTCGGCCACCACTCTCGCCGGACCTGGCCGCGGAACCTCTGCTGCAGGACGACCGCTCCACCATGACGAAGTTGAGCGGCTAGGGTTCTAAAATATTTTTCAGCGAGGAAGAAGATACGCGCTGGGTTTTGAAACGGTGCTGAATGAATCTAGATTCATGAAATTATGTGTTTATGGTACATTATTTATGATTTTATTTACAAAAAATAATTTTGATTATTAAATAATTAAAATTTGCTTAAATTGGTCAAAATTATACTTAACATCGTTGACTGTTAGAAATGGACGGAATATTTAGCGGAGGACCAAAATTGATCCGAACGTGAAATGTACAGGACCAAAATATTCACAAGATAAAGTTTAGGACCAAAATCGTAAAATGGGCATATGTTCAGGACCAGTTTTGACCTTTACTCTTTAATGCATAGTCATACATGAAAGTCATTTTAGTTCAATTCTTAAGAATAATATTACATTTCAAACGGAACTTAAGACTTTGCACCTTTTATTAATCAATATGGCAGTTGAATCCATAATTTTTATTTTTTATCTTTTTTCATGGAAAACGGTGATCATTTTTTCTAAATTAAACTAGAAATTGATTCAAATAGACATCCAATACTGGATGAATTTTCGTTATAAGGTAATTTTATCAGTACATATTTTTTC
>NW_025951632.1:0-11195 GCF_023119035.1 Salvia hispanica
CTTACAGTATTGGACTAGCCACAGGTGCGCTTTTATTTTAGAGTGAACTATATAAATAGCATTCCTAATCTTTCACTTTCGCACGAAAATGGTACATGATCTTTGTTTTATATCGTTTTTGGGACCTCGTGACAAAAATAACTTTAGGTACCAAACATTTGATATTTGAGTCATAGAGGGTATATCCAAAAATGAAATTTCTCTTTTTTTTACTTTTCTTCTTTCCTTTTTCTTCTTAGTTTCTATTTTCTCTTAATTCTTTTTTCTTCCCTTTCTTCTTTCTTTTAGTATTTTATACATACAGCTAATTGACATTCATAATATAAACTAAGGACAAAATACCTAATTAAATCAATTGTTTAAACTAATTAAATCAATATTCTTTAATTTTATTATTTTATTTCATTTTAGGACTAAAACACCTAATTAAAAATATTCAATCATTCTATATTATTATAAATATGATTCATAATTTTAAATTTTATTGAAATTATATTGAAGTCATTAATAATATAAAATAATAACAATTATTATTATTATTTAATATTATCATTCATATTTTAAATAAGTTTATTACAATTATTTATTAATTACGAATTATTTGTGTTATAATAATATAATTATAATTAATTAGAATTAAAACTATAAATATAATTAAGAATGGGTCATAATTTGAATTACATTAAAAATAAATTAAATATTAATTATTAATAGTAGTAGTAGTATTAGTGTTATAATAATATAATTATAATTAAATATAATTAAAACTATAACTATAACTAAGAATGAGTCATCATTTACATTAAAAAAAATAAATTAAATAATAATTATTATGACGACGACGACAACGACGACGACGACGACGACGATAATAATAATGATGATGATGATGATGATGATGATGATGATGATGATGATGATGATGATGATGATGATGATGATGATGATGATGACGACGACGACGACGACGACGATAGTAGAAAAAAATAGAGGAGATATATAGTACATCATTTTAGGTTCTCTTTTTTGTGTATGGTAAATAGGTTTCACATTGCACTAACTCACCCCACTCACATTTTATTATAAAATTAATATAAAAAAAATTGGCACCATATTTCACTAACTTTTCTAATCCACTATTTTTTACGTTTCTTAGAACACATGTCCACACTAAATAGACTCGTATTATAGAATGGTGGGAATATAAAATTTGTTTACCATTTTACATTGGAGAATTAGAAAATGAGGAAGCAATATATAAATGCACTGCAACCTGTACTCCATTAGTAACAATTCTTTTGGGAAGTGTCCCAAAAAATAAAACCGTTGAAGGTTTTAATAGAAATGGACAATATCATACTAAATGCACTGCATCGAATAACCCTCACAAAATTTTCTGAAATAATGGTATATTTTATATATTCCATATGTATCACTTAAATCGAATAATTTTGCATGCATGGTTCTAGTGCAAAAAAAAAAAAAACATTTGAGCAACCCTATTTTTCTTTTCTTTTTCTTTTTTTCTTTTCATCACAGGCCACTTCTGTGCAACAAAATTCGTCATTTTTCCTTTGGCTTTGTTGTTTTTTATCATCAAATATCGTAGAAGGCATTTGTCCGTGTATGAAGGAAATAGAACGCTTCCTGCAAAGCAATAACAAACTCACTGCAATTAGATACTCCTACTCGGACATTAAAAGGATGACCAAAGGTTTTGGAGAGAAACTAGGCCAAGGAGGCTATGGTGATGTTTACAAAGGAAAACTCCGAAGTGGAAATAAAGTAGCAGTAAAAATGCTAAGAAATTTAGGAGGAAATGAGCATGACTTCATGAATGAAATTGCAACTATTGGAAGGATCCACCATGTCAATGTGGTGAAACTTGTTGGATACTGTGCACACGGATCCAAACGTGCCCTTGTGTTTGATTTCATGTCAAATGGTTCCTTGGACAAGTACCTATTCAATCAAGAGAAAATGAATTCTTTGAATTGGGCTAAGAAATTTGAGATTGCAGCGGGAGTGGCTCGAGGGATTGAGTATTTGCACCGAGGTTGTGACATCCAGATTCTGCATTTTGACATCAAACCTCACAATGTGCTTCTCAATGATAACTTCATCCCAAAAGTATCAGATTTTGGGCTTGCGAAATATTTCTCCAAAGAAAAGAACAGTGTGACCTTGACCGCAGCCAGAGGTACCATAGGCTATGTTGCTCCGGAATTGATCAACAGAGGCATTGGCACAATCTCATACAAAGCTGATGTGTATAGTTTTGGAATGATGCTAATGGACATAGTTGGCTTAAAGAGAGATTTGGTTGGAAACAATGATAGTTCTAGCAAGTATTTTCCGTATTGGATATATGATCACATCAACCAAGGCAAGGACTATACTGAAATTGCATGTGTTGATAAAAATGACGGCACGAGGGAAGTTTGTCGAAAGATGACAATAGTTGCATTGTGGTGCATACAAATGAATCCAGGTGATCGTCCTTCGATGAATGAAGTGTTGAAAATGTTGGAAGGAGATGTTGAGCATCTACGGATTCCTGAATATCCATCTCAGTCAACGCAGACAGTAGCAAATGTGGATCAAACAGGAACTACATGTTCGTCTGATTATGTGTCATTTCCACACCATGATGATTCTTTTCCCAGTGTGGAGATCACTGTGCAAGAGTGATCAAGTTTGCATAAGCAGTCTACATTAGTAATATGCACATAAGGATTTGTTTTATTTGTTGTATAAGCTACATTAGTAATATGCACATAAGGATTTGTTGTATTTGTTGTATAAGCTTATTATTAAGTAGAGTACGAGTAACAATTAGTGTTATGAATGTCTACAGTCTACACAGTCTTCTGTTTTCATCTTTGATTATGAAGCATGTTGTGCATAGGGCTGGCAAATCGTGCGGATTGGGTCGCTATCGGGTCAACCCAATAACGACCCAATCTTATCGGATCCAAACCCAACCCAACCCAACCCAAATCATCGTGTTCTTATCGGGTTCAACCCAAACAGATTCGTGTCGGATTCGTGCCGGATTCGTGCGGATTTCATGTCATCCAAAAAAATATCGATCATCTTTTAATGATAGTAAGTTGCTACACAATATAAACGCTATACGATAACGATCGACATATGATATTATATAATTAAAATTTGATATTACACGATAAATAAGATATTACAAAATTAAAATAATTAATTTAAATAATTTTTAAATCCAAATAATAAAACTAAAGTATATTAAAATTAAATCTAACTAATAAAGTTAAAATAATTATTTTTTAATAAAATTTAAGTATGCAGTAATATTTTTTAATCATAAAAAATAATTAATAATAGTATTAATCATATTTTTACTAATAAAATTATAATTATAATTTTTTTTAATTAATAAAATAATTATAATTATAATTATAATATTTTTAATTAATAGAAATAATTAAAATTAAAATTTAATATATTATTTAAATTAATATAAATAATCAAAATAATTATTTTTTTTCTTAACGGATAACCCAACCCGACCCAAATCCGACCCAACCCAACCCAAAATTTTCGGGTTCTTATTGGGTCGACCCTATAAGGATCCAAATCCTAAACGTGCGTGTTCGTGTCGGGTTAACTTCGTGCGGATTCGTGTCGGATCAAAAATTGCCAACCGTGCACTTTCTATCTTACTCTTTTTTGGTGGAGTAAAGACCTCGTGACGTAGATGATTCATATCGCATTTACTGCCTAGAGTAAAATTCGTGTCGTCCACAAAGTCTTTATTATTTAAATGACGAAGTAAGTATAAAACGCGTAGAAGAATAGTAAACAACCTTAGTTTATCCAAAAATATTAAAAATTCAAAAATTAATTCTCTATAATTATCACAAAAATATATCGTATCGACCAATTAACGTATCCAAAAAAATAAAATATTTATAAAATCTAAATATTGCATTTATTAATATAAATCAACAAAAATAAAGTTTATGTTTAGGTATAATATATTATATGGAATATAGGAGTACTCCCTTTGTCCTCTAAAAATAGAAATTATTTCCTTTTTGGTTCGTTCCCTAAAAATAGTAACTTTCTATTTAAGAAATTTCTTTTTTTTTCTCATGAGGCGAGATCCATTTTTCACTAACACAATTTTCTTTCTATCTCTTTCTAACTTTACCAATTTTTGCATTAAAACCCATGTCATTTAAAAAGTTTTTATTTTTAGGGGACGAATGGAGCATTAAAAAAAATCAATTTTTCAGTTTTTCGATTTTTATCCGAACCAAACCGGGCGAAAAACCTAAGTTAACCAAAAGTTTAAACCAAATCGAACCAAAAGACTAGGGCTGAGTAAACGGTCGGTTCGGTTAATAACCAAACCGACTTGTTGGTTAAGCGGCCAGAAAAAATAGTAGAAAAACTAATTGGAACCGAACCAAACTCTAGTTCGGTTACTACACTAACCGACTCGGTTAGAACCGATCGATTACAATACTAACCAAATTGGACTGAAATAAAATTTTAATTCCAATAAAAACTAAAATAATACTAATAGATTAAGAACCAAATAATACATCAAGTTTTCACCTAATAATCGAGAACTTGATATCAATTTTTCACCCAACAAAAGTTTAAAAAAAAAAACCAATAATCAAGTGCTTAATTTTCATGATGTTCATAATTCATCTTACAATACTTGAACAATGTATACATAATCAAGTGCTTGATTTCACCCAACAAAAACATAATTTTCAACTTCAAAGTTAAATGATGCTATTTTAATTATTAATGCGTAAAACTTATAAATTTTACTTATTGACAAATAACAAAAATAATACACTCTCAAAAATTCAAACTATTGAAAACTAATACTAGTATAAAATACATAATTTATGCATATTTGAAAATTTAAAAATATTCAATTAAATATTAATGTAATTTTTTCTTGACTTTTTGATACATATAACAAAGAATTCAGAATTAACTTTGTACCGAAATTATAATTAAAAATAGAATTATATTTAAAATTAAATTTGATTGCGGTTATCAGTTCTAACCGCTAATCGCTCCAAACACCTTTAATTTCGATTTTTGCTGAACCGATAACCGATCGATTTTGATTAGATTCTCGTTTGACCGAATAACCGAGAACCGTTTATCCCCTAAAAAAAACAATGTTTAACAAATTTTAAATTTTAATTTGGTTGAGACTTGAAATAGAGTTAAGTTATAGAACGCTGAGAATGAACAGTAAACAACCGTAAGCGGGAGGAGAGAATGATAAGGCTCTCTCTAACATCCACCGCCTCTCCTCCGCTCAAACCCAATCACCACCACCACTCCCGCCGTCAAACCTCCACCACCCCAAAACCTCCCGACACCATCACCTTCGAGTCACTCAAGAGCCGCATCATCCGCCATGCCGACGCCGGCCGCCTCCACGAAGCAATCTCCGCCCTCGATCTCATGTCCCGCTCCAATCTCTCCCCCGATCTCACCACCTACTCCGTCCTCCTCAAATCCTGCATCCGCACCCGCAGCTTCGACCTCGGCCGAGCCCTCCACTCCAAGCTACAAAATTCCGGAATCCAGCTCGACCACATCGTCCTCAACTCCCTCATCAGTCTCTATTCCAAATGCGGCGACTGGAAAAAAGCGGAGGAGATATTCGCCTCCATGCGCGGAGGAGCCAGGGATTTGGTCTCCTGGAGTGCTATGATTTCGGGATACGCTCACAGCGGATTGAATTCGGAGGCGATTGCTTTGTTTTTTGAGATGGTGGAGTTTGGGGAGCGGCCGAATCAGTTTTGCTTCTCCGCCGCGATTAGGGCTTGCTCGAATCGGGAGTGTGCGTGGATTGGGTTAGTGATTTTTGGATTTGTGGTGAAGAGTGGCTACTTTGAGTCCGATGTTTGCGTTGGTTGTGCTTTGATTGATTTGTTTGGGAAGGGATTTGGGGATTTGGAGTCTGCGAAGAAAGTGTTCGATGAAATGCCTGAGAGAAACTCTGTTTCTTGGACCTTGATGATCACGAGGTTTATGCAAATGGGTGATTCAATGGATGCGATTGAGTTGTTTTCGGATATGTTGATTGAGGGGTATATGCCAGATAGGTTTACGTTTAGTAGCGTTTTATCGGCTTGCTCGGAGGTGGGATCGTTGGACATTGGGCGACAGTTGCATAGCTGGGTAGTTAAAACAGGGCTGACTTCGGATGTCTGTGTTGGGTGTAGTTTGGTTGATATGTATGCGAAATCTACGGTTAATGGATCCATGGATGAGTCAAGAAAGGTTTTTGACAGAATGGCGGAGCATAATGTGATGTCGTGGACTGCCATTATCACGGGGTACGTGCAGAAAGGAGGGTGTGATGTTGAAGCAATTGAATTGTATTCTAGGATGATAACAGAGGGGAGAGTTAAACCGAATCACTTCACTTTTGCTAGTCTGTTGAAGGCGTGTGGGAATCTTTTCAATCCGAGGTTAGGCGAACAGATTCACGGTCAAGCCATTAAATCGAGCCTTGCAGAGGTTAATTGTGTTGGAAACTCTCTGATCAGCATGTATGCCAAGATGGATATGATGGAAGATGCAAGGAAAGCTTTTGAGTTCTTATTCGAAAAGAATTTGGTTTCGTTTAACGCATTAGCTGATGGTTACGCTAGAAATTTAGGCTCTGGGGAGGTGTTTAACCAAATTGGAGATGAAGGTGTTGGTGCTGATGCTTTCACATTTGCTAGTCTCTTGAGTGGTGCTGCGAGCATTGGGGCAGTCGGGAAAGGCGAGCAAATACACGCTCGTTTGGTTAAAGCAGGGTTCGCGACCAATTTATGCGTCTGCAATGCTCTGATCTCTATGTACACGAGGTGTGGCGACATAGAAGCTGGATTTCAAGTTTTCGAAGAAATGGGAGTTCGAAATGTGATATCTTGGACTTCCATAATCACAGGCTTTGCTAAACACGGACTTGCAAGACGAGCTCTGGATCTGTTCAAGCAAATGCTTGATTTTGGTGTGAAACCGAACGAGGTCACCTTCGTTGCTGTGTTGTCGGCTTGTAGTCATGCAGGTCTGGTGGACGAGGGGCGGAGGCATTTCGACTCAATGTTGAAAGAGCACGGGATAAGGCCGAGAATGGAGCACTACGCGTGCATGGTCGACGTATTAGGAAGATCAGGGTTTCTAAACGAAGCTATGGAGTTCATCGAATCAATGCCTTTCCCTCCCGACGCCCTAGTCTGGCGCACGCTGCTCGGTGCTTGCAGCGTCCATGGCGACACTGACCTTGGCAGGCGCGCTGCTGACATGATCATCGAGCAAGACCCAAGCGACCCCGCAGCGCACGTCCTGCTGTCGAACTTGTACGCCTCGGCTGGGCAATGGGAGGACGTGGCGAAGATCAGGAAAGGGATGAAGGAGAGGAATGTGGTGAAGGAAGCCGGGTGCAGCTGGATTGAGACTGCGAACAGCGTGCATAAGTTCTACGTTGGGGACACGAAGCACCCGGAGGCGAGGGAGATATATGGGGAACTGGAGAGGCTGGTGGTGGAGATAAAGGGGATGGGATATGTTCCGGATACCAGATTTGTGATGCATGAAGTGGAGGAGGGAGAGAAGGAGAGGTATTTGTTTCAGCATAGTGAGAAGATAGCTTTGGCGTATGGGCTTATAAGCACAGGCAAAGCTAAGCCGATTAGAATCTTTAAGAATCTTCGAGTGTGTGGAGACTGTCATGCTGCGATGAAGTATGCATCAGTGGCGACTGGGAGAGAGATTGTGGTGAGGGATTCGAATAGGTTTCATCACATCAAGGATGGGAGGTGTTCTTGTAATGATTATTGGTGAATGTGGTTTGTAATTGAGTACAAAATGAGAGTTTTTTTCACGTGACATAAGTTAAAATTAGTCCCTATAGCTTTTTTTGAAACAATAGAACTACATAGAGATTTCAATGTAATTGGCTGTATATTTTTCTTTTTGAAACAATAGAATTACATGTAGGTTTCAAGTAATTGGCTGTATATTTCCTTTTTCAATTCAAATCTTTACTTTGTAGTTTACATAAAATATTATTGAAAATGCCATTAAAAGAGGCTTTGGACATTTCTGATGACACATTTGAAGGTATGATTAGCGTAATTATCAAGGCGTGTTGATAGCAATATTGATGATATGAATTTTGGTTTTCGTCTGCTAAGATCTTTGACTTTTGGTGTTGGATGACAAGACTATCCAAGCCCCGCCCGCGCATAGACCTATGTATAAATGGGAAGTTTAAGAGCATCACAATGTCTTTAGGCTGGTCATAGGTTAGTCACTCTCTCTCACCCGCCACGTCAGTACTAAAAATTCACATGTCACATCGATTTAGGCTGCACATTGTAGGCGAAGCCCGCAATAAAATAATTCAAAAAATACTACATTTACGGAATTAAAATTACGATTAAATTACGGAATTAAATTTACGAGACATATACGGAAAATTCATTAATTGCATTAACAAAAGGTACATAGAAAAAAATAACATAATAAAGAAAAAAAACTATCGCCGTGCAGTCCTCCATAGCCTCGTTCATCCTCCGTTCGTACTCCTCGGCATCCCCACCACTACCACCACTTTGCTACCACCCGCGTTACTCATCGCTCGATGATGCTCTTGTACGTAAATTTAGAGAGAGAAAAAACTCGTTAAAACAAGTGGTGCAAATGAAAATGAAACTAAAATTGCGTTTATATAGGTTTTCAAAAAAAATCGAAAAAGGGCGCTGGCCGATCGGGTCGCCACAATGGCGGCCAGCGCGAGGCGATCGGCTAGCCCACGCCACTTTTTTCGCCGATTTCGGATTGGCCTACTGCAATGGTTAGGCTAGCCGACCGGCTAGCGACGCGAATCGGCTAGCCGGCATTGAAGATGCTCTAAAAGAGAGATGCACCTTCTCACTACATTCACATTCTCTCTATATATTTGCATCTCAGTTGTAATAGATAGAAATCGTCAATACATAATTCATATTGTCTCTAAATTTTAAATCATAGTTTACCGATTTTATTTAAATCAATTTTTATCACGATTCACAACATGACTAATTTGTCCAAACACGTGGCATCATGATATCGTGACAAATCAGACAAATAATCATCGATGAGACATCGTGCATCATTTCACGCTTTTGTGCACATATGTCCTCAGTACACAATGCCTCGATAGTGCTACTACCCTCGTAGCCATGTACAGTTGTGGCGCCAGTGTGACTCAACCCGCATCTCCGTCTGCAGCCGCAGTCCGTGCCATGGTACGCATCTCGGCCCCAGCAGTGTGGGGCCCCCAGTTCGGTGTAGTTTTTACACCCTTGCATCGGAATGTTCTAAACTTCTGTGCCTTTCTTTGATATACCACCACTTCAATTTAGAAACGTGGAGGCCGGTTGCAATTAATTCTTAATCAAAAGTTAGATTAATAATCAGAAAACTGATAGTCTGAAACCATCAGCTTCGGACACGAATAATTATACGACCACCTAACTAAACATCAACGACACGTGTCACCCAACAACCGAAGCTCTCAACGTCCCAAACTCCCCATGCATCTAATTATCAAAACAAGATACTTTTCCACATACCACTCGCCACGTCTCTCAATTCCCTCCCCCCATCAAATCACCCCTCTTATTTCGTTTTTTTAATGCTATAATAATAATTTGGCAAGCTCATTATAATTTTTGTAATGATAATTAATGGATGAAGTTGTCTTGGACCTACTAATTAAATTAAAAAGAGAACAGACACTTTCAATAATAATTTCGGTGTTATGTAACAGAATTAAATGAAAAAAAATAAAAGTATATGCACGCAACTGCGTAATAAATGTGGGAATTGAATAAAGTATTGAACAATAAAAAATTCTACCCAGTGGGCCCCGCACCCTCGCCCCAGTGCCACCTGTCTACATACATCAATTTCGACAGCCCACGTGGTTCGGCGCTTCAATATTTTATTTGACTGCCGCTTTTAAATCCACGTGGCGCCGATCCGCGTCCTTCCATTTAAACGGCTCAGATCTCTCCTCGTCTCGCCCTGCTCATGCATCCGTTTACGCATTCCGTTTTCTATTTATTCACAAATTCACTCTCTTTCGAGATTCAATGGATATGAATTTCGACGAATTGCGGCAAGGATCGATGGCGCCGGAGTGCGAGAGTGGGGAATTAGCGAAACCGAAGAATTTTTGCCGGAAAAGGATGGATCCGCGGCGGATTAAATCGGTTTCGAGTAGGAAAAGGCGATCGGATGTGAGGAAAGAGATCGAATCGATGGAAGGAGCGGTGCTGATTCGGCACGGGGCGGTGTCGATTATCGGCCGGCGGAGGGAGATGGAGGACGCGGTGGCGGCGGAGGTGGATTTTTTACAGAGAGGCGGGAGGAGGTACAGTTTCTTCGGAGTGTACGACGGCCACGGCGGGTGGCGCGTGGCGCGTGATTGCAGCGAGAGGCTGCATAAGGTGTTGGCGGAGATCGTGGAGGGAGATGTTGGGGAGGAGATAGCGTGGGAGAGAGTGATGGCGGTGGGGTTTAGGAAGATGGATGAGGAAGTGAATAAGAGCGGCGCGTTGGTGGCGTCGACCGGGTCGACCGCCGTTGTGGCGGTGGTCGGGGAGGAGGAGGTCGTGGTGGCGAACTGCGGTGATTCGAGGGCCGTGCTTTCGCGCGGCGGTGTTGCCGTACAGATATCCGATGATCACAAGGTAAATTATATTGTTCATATTTTTCATTTTATGTAACTTTGGAAATTAGTTAGAAAAATTATAAAGTAGATTGTTTTTAATTATCTATCTATAGACAATATTGTTTAATTCACGAATGGTGTAGTGCATGTTAGGTTATTATATCATATACAATTTCATTTTAATTTTCATTACGAGATACTGAAAAGAAATCTAAATTTTCTAGTTTTTTTTTACCGGTTTTCAAAGTTATGGGATATATCACAAATTGACCAAATTTCATGATTTTTTCGATAATTTTCTGAAAAAGAAATGTCTCAATTATGATGGGACGAAAGAAATCAATTATAAATTTTATGTTTATTAGTTTCATTTTCAATTTGTGCTAATGAATCTTAACGAAAGCTGATGATATGTTGTTCTTGGTGACATTACAACAGCCCGATAGACCGGACGAGCTAG
>NW_025951633.1:0-2198 GCF_023119035.1 Salvia hispanica
CTCCATGGAGAGGAGAAGGACGAAAAGAAGATGGAAGATGTTGCTGTCGTGCAAGAATTTCCAGACGTTTTTCCAGAAGTGTTACCTGGACCACCGCCAGATCGACAATTGGAGTTCACGATTGACCTTGAACCGGGAGCCGCACCCGTATCAAAGGCACCATATCGAATGGCGCCAAAAGAGTTGGAGGAACTAAAGATACAACTCCAAGAACTCATGGACTTAGGTTTCATTAGACCTAGTGTCTCGCCATGGGGCGCACCAGTACTTTTCGTGAAGAAGAAGGACGGATCAATGAGGATGTGCATCGATTATAGGGAGCTAAACAAGTTGACTCTTAAGAACAAGTATCCACTGCCAAGGATAGATGACTTGTTTGACCAACTTCGAGGAGCATGCGTGTTTTCAAAAATGGACTTGAGGTCCGGATATCACCAGCTACGAGTACGAAGGGAGGATATACCCAAGACTGCGTTTCGCACAAGATATGGCCACTACGAGTTTGTGGTGATGCCGTTTGGATTGACGAATGCCCCAGCGGTATTCATGGATTTGATGAATCGAATATTCCATCCGTACTTGGATAAATTCGTTTTAGTCTTTATAGATGACGTGCTAGTCTACTCAAAGAACGAGAAGGAGCATGAGGAGCACCTACGAATCACGTTGGAGACGTTGAGGACCGAGAAGTTGTACGCCAAATTCAGCAAGTGTGAATTCTGGCTGAAGGAAGTGAACTTTCTAGGACACATTGTGTCGGCAGAAGGAATCCGAGTGGACCCCGCCAAGGTTGAGGCGGTACAACGATGGAAGTCGCCTTCAACACCAAACGAAATTCGGAGTTTCCTAGGATTGGCAGGATACTACCGAAGATTCATTGAAGGATTCTCCAAGATAGCGAGACCAATGACGCAACAACTCAAGAAGGGAGTCAAGGTGAATTGGACCCCAGAGTGTGAAGCAAGCTTTCAACTCTTGAAGGAAAAGTTGACAACCGCGCCAGTGTTAGCTGTGCCCGAATCTGGAGTGAATTACGTAGTCTACACCGACGCTTCGAAGGTTGGATTAGGATGCGTATTGATGCAAAATAATAAAGTGATCGCCTACGCGTCACGACAATTAAGACCACACGAGTTGAACTACCCAACGCACGATTTGGAGTTAGCAGCAGTGGTACATGCCCTAAAGATTTGGAGGCATCATCTCTACGGAGTTAGATGTGAAATCTTTACGGACCACAAGAGCTTAAAGTATTTCTTCGAGCAGAGAGACTTGAATATGCGACAACGAAGATGGCTCGAACTAGTGAAGGACTACGATTGTGGCATTAACTACCACCCCGGCAAAGCAAATGTAGTGGCAGATGCTTTGAGCCGTAGAGATCATTCGCAAATAGCTACTTTCCTAACGGAAGAGGAGAGCTTGATACGAGAATTTAGCAAAATGCGATTAGAAGTGATAAGAGCACCCGAAACAGTGGAAGAGCGAATTGCCACTTTGGTGGTTAAACCAGATCTGAAAACGAGAATCGTTGCAGCGCAACGGATGGATGCGGAACTAGAAGAAATCCGAATTGAAGTGAGAACCGGTGAATCCGGAAAATTTAGTGAGGAGTCCGACAACGCCCTCACCTTTGAAGGAAGGTTGTGCGTGCCAAACAACGAGGAACTTAAGAACGAGATCATGAGCGAAGCTCATGAAACTCCATACACTGCCCACCCTGGAAGCACGAAGATGTACCAAGACTTGAAAAAGTCCTTTTGGTGGAATGGCATGAAGAGAGATATCGCGGCATTTGTAGAACGTTGCTTAGCCTGCCAACAGGTGAAGGCATTACATCAACGACCGCATGGAAAATTACAACCATTGGAGATACCCGAGTGGAAATGGGAGCACATCGCTATGGATTTTGTGACGGCCTTGCCAAAGACCCTAAATGGGAACACCGCAATCTGGGTGATTATAGATCGACTTACCAAGAGTGCGCATTTCATACCGATTCCGGTAACTCATGGATCGAGCAAGCTGGCTCGGATCTACATAAAGGAGATCGTGCGATTGCACGGAGTTCCAGTGACAATTACATCCGATCGTGACCCGAAGTTCACATCGAAATTTTGGATTAGTCTACAGCGCGAGCTTGGAACGCGATTGAATTTTAGCACGGCGTTTCACCCGCAATCCGATGGGCAATCCGA
>NW_025951634.1:0-5000 GCF_023119035.1 Salvia hispanica
TTAGCATCAAAACTAATCCAACGGCTACTGCTTGTCACAGCTAAAGAACAAGTCATTCTTCTCTTAATTCTTCCTCTTTGACTTGAGCTGCTGATTCAGCTCTCATTTCTGCTCAGCAATGACAATCATCTAACAAATCTCCACCTTGATTGATCACTTGCTGTCTGAACTTAGTTTGCAAAGATTGATCAGATTCATACAAACTTCAAGCTTCCCTTTCTGCAGCGGTTTTGTCAACATATCAGCAGGGTTCTCTGATGTATGAACCTTAAACACCTTTACTTCCCCCTCTTCTATCTTTTCTCTGATAAAATGCATCCGCACGTCAATGTGCTTACTTCTCTCGTGATAAACCTGGTGTTTTGCCAAACATAGAGCACTGCTATTATCACATCCAATAGCTACAGTGTCTTGCTGTACACCAAAGTCATTCAGAATTCCCTTCAACCAAGCACTTTCTTTTACAGCAGCTGTTAGTGCCATGAATTCTGCTTCAGTCGTTGATAATGCCACAACACTCTGAAGGCTAGATCTCCAGCTGATGACTGATCCATAAAGGGTGAAAATATAGCCTGATTGAGATCTGCGATTATCTACATTTCCTGCAAAATCTGAATCAGAGAAACCTTTTAATGGATCTCCCTCATATCCTTCGCTGCCTCTAAACCTATAGAATTTGAAACAAAAAGCCAAAAACTAATTATCAATTAATCATATTTCCATAATAAATAAATGTTGAATTATTAGAGGGATGGAGGAAGTTGCAGCTGTGGGTTTAGGGGTGCAATTGAAGGTGTAAGTAGAGGAGTCGGAGCTGTGGAGACGACGGCGTGGAGCTGTGGAGACGATGGCGTGGTGCGTGAGATCCCACCCCCTGAGTTGGGCCGAAGCTGGAGGGACGACAGGCTACAGCTTGGAGGGGGGTCCGGCTGGAGCTGGCCGGTGGAGGGGGACAGGCGACGGACGACGGATGGAGTTGGTGGTGGATTGGTGGAAGGATTTGGGGTTAGAGGGAGAAAGAGGAGAACGGCGGATGAAACTGATTCACAAACGTGATGCTCAACTTTCAATTAGGGCTTCAATATTTATTTTCATTAAATATATATATATATATATATATATATATATATAAAATAATTAAATATAATTCGGTTATTCGGTTTTTTTTTCCGACCGAACCGAACCGAACCGTAAAATCGAAATTTTTTAAATCTTAAAACCGAACCGAACCGAAAAACCGAACCGAATTTTAAATTTTCGGTTTGGATCGGTTCGGATATTCGGTTTTCGGATTTTTTTCTCACCCCTACTCTAAACAAAATTCCAACATCAGCAGCTCCCTTTAAGTACTTTAGCAACCATTTTAGTGCAGACCAATGTTCTCTTCCATGATTCATCATGAACCTGCTAGTTACAGACACAGCTTGAGCAATATCCGGGCGTGTGCTAATCATAGCATACATCACACTCCCAATTATGTTAGCATAGGGAATGCTTTGCATCTCCTGTTCCTCTGCAGTATTCTTGGGACTCTGCTGAACAGACAACTTGTAGTGCTGCCCCATTGGTACTCCTACTTCCTTTACATTATTCATCTTGAACTTATCAAGAACTCTTGACACATAATCTGATTGTGACAGCCAAATACTTCCTTTCTCTCTATCTCTGATTATTGTCATGCCAAGAATTCTTCTTGCTGGCCCCAGATCCTTCATATCAAAAACCACCCCAAGATCATCTTTAACTTTCTGTACAACTTTCTTGCACTTCCCAGCAATCAACATATCGTCTACATAGAGTAGAAGGTATGCTACAGGAGCTCCACCTTCACTCTTAATATAGACACACTCATCAAATTTGGATCTCACAAAACCATTCTGTAACATGTGCATATCAAACTTTCTATGCCATTGCCTACTTGCCTGCTTGAGTCCATACAAACTTCTTTTTAACAGACATACTTTATTCTCCTGTCCAGCTTTGATGAAACCTTCGGGTTGGGACATGTATATTGTCTCTTCCAAGTCACCATGTAAAAATGCAGTTTTTACATCTAATTGCTCGAGTTCCCAATTCCTTTCAGCCACTATGGCTAGCAATATTCGAATGGATGTGTGCTTAACAACCGGTGAGAAAACCTCATTGAAGTCTACACCCTTTTCTTGAGTGAAACCTCTAGCCACTAGTCTGGCCTTAAACCTGACTTTATCTGCTTCCCCACCTTCAATTTTCTTCTTGAATATCCACTTACAAGTGACAACTCTTCTTCCTGGAACTCTTTCAACCAGAACCCAAGTTCCATTTTTCAGTAGAGATTCTATCTCCTCTATCATAGCCCTCATCCACTTATCACTTTCCTTAGACTGCATAGCTTCCTTGTATGAAGAAGGCTCTGCATAATCCACATCTTCAGCTACAAATAGAGCAAAGTATAGCATCTCACTGTCAGAATACTTTGAGTAGGGTTTCACAACTCTCCTGACCCTGTCTCTTGCAAGCATATAGTCACTAAGATCCTCTGATGCATCATGCTGAGCCTCCTGCAAACCAGTAGATTCACTAGCACTAACTTCCTGATGTTCCACTTCTTGTTCCCGAGGCTCCACCTCAACTCCAGAAGTAACATTTTCTTTCACAGAAACATCAGCCTTGGTCTTGAATGGCAGTTCATTCTCCCAAAAAATCACATCTCTGCTAATGATGATCTTTGCATTTCCTGGCTCAATGCACCACAATCTATACCCTTTCACTCCTGATTGATAGCCTAGCATGACACATTTCAAGGCTCGAGCTTCCAGTTTTCCTTGCTTAATGTGTGCAAAAGCTTTACATCCAAAAATCTTCAACTTTGAGTAATCTGCATGACTCCCATACCATAGAAAATCAGGGGTCTTTCCACCTATACTTGAAGATGGACATTTATTGAGTAGCTTTACCGCTGTGGCTGCTGCTTCGGCCCAAAATCTTTTCTCCATACCAGCAGCCAATAGCATACATCTAACCCTTTCAACTATCGTTCGGTTTGCTCTCTCAGCCACCCCATTTTGTTGGGGATTAAGTGGAACCGTTCGATGTCTCTTTATCCCTTTGGTCTTACAGAAAACATCAAACTCTCTTGACAGAAATTCAAGGCCATTATCCGTTCTCAAACAACCCAACGCACACCTTTTTTCCCTCTCAACTTCAGAGCACCATTCCTGAAACTTACTAAAAGCCTCTGATTTTTCTTTAAGAATGTATAACCACATTTTTCTAGAGAAATCGTCTACCACAGTCATGTAGTACTTCCCCCCTCCAATAGATTTTTCTTGAGCTGGTCCCCACAAATCAGTATGGGCATAATCTAAAGGTTTTGAGGAAGTGTGCTTACCTTTGGGATAGGGCAATTTCTTGGCTTTTCCAAGAACACACTCCTCGCAAGGAGACTGATCATCTGCGCCCACTCCTCGCAGCACTCCCATCTTCACTAGTTCCTTAACACTGCCAGCAGCTGGGTGGCCCAAACGTGCATGCCAGGCTTTGAAGCTATCATCAGTCACAGAGAGTATCTCACTGAAATTCTTCTTTTCAATAGAAGCCTTCATATAATACAAACTCCCATTCCTCTCAGCCTGCAATAATGCCTTGCCTCCCCTACTGACAACCATTTTTCCATCTACAAAAACAATCATACACCCTTTCTTCTCAAGCACACCCAATGAGATCAAATTCCTCTTCACCTCAGGAATGTATCTTACTTCATTGAATAGTCTCACACTCCCATCATTCAATCTCATCCTCACTGTGCCAATCCCTCGAACAGAGCAAACCTGATTGTTTCCAAGAATCACAGAACCATTTGTCTCAGCAATCTCCTCAAACCAACTCAGAGTTGAGGTCATATGGAAACTAGCCCCTGAATCCATGATCCAGAGTCCACAATCACTTCTTTCCATGACATTTAAAGCAAGAGACTCTTCACTCTCTTCACCACATTCAGTTGTATTAACAGCCTTTCCACCATCAGCGGCCTGCTTCCGCTTCCACGCGAAGCAATCTTTCTTGAGATGCCCCGGCTTCTTGCACCAGTGGCAAGACCGAGTTTCCTTCATTTCGGAGCTAGAGAGCTTTGCACCATCAGGCTTCTTCTTAAATTTCTTGAACTTCTTGACATTAAGACTCTCGGCCTGTTGATCCAAGCCTCTAACTGCTCCCTTTTGCATCTCCTTTTCCATCAAAGCAGCATGAACTTCGGAGTAGGTAATCGGCTTATCTCTCCCATAGATGATGGCGTCACTCAGCTGGTCATACGAGCTCGGCAATGCATTTAGGGCTAGAATGGCTTTGTCTTCATCTGTGATTTTGACATCAACAGATCCAAGATCATCTATGATCTTGTTAAAATCCTCCAATAGCTCAATGATGGATTTATCCGTAGCAAAACTATACGCATACAACCTCTTCTTCAGGTAGAGTCTGTTGGCTAGCGATTTTGCCAAGTATAATTCATCCAATTTCTTCAAAATCCCAGCCGCGGTGGTCTCTTCTTGAACTTCCCTCAAAACTTTGTCGCCGAGACATAAGATGACCGCACTATGCCCCTTCATCTGCATCTCATCAAGCTTCGCTTGTGCTTTCTCATCAAGCGCCGCTTCTTTCCCCTTTTCATTTTGAGTCAAGACCGCATCAAGCCCTTGTTGAATGAGAACTGCACACATTTTCATCTTCCACAAGCCGTAGTCATTTTTGCCCGTGAATTTCTCAGCTTCCAATCGCGATGTCATGATGAACGCTGCAAATATTTGATCGTAGATTCGATTCCCACCGGACGGCGCCAATTGTTAGCTTCTGAGCTTGAATCTACAATCAAGAACGAGAGAGAACTAGATTTTTGTGAGAGAAAGTGAATCTTGTTATTCCAATATCAGTGAGAGTGATTAAAAAAAATTGGGGAAAAAGAATAAGAGCAATCGACTAAAAGAATAGGAAAAACTGAGTCTGATCTGACGGCTCAGATCTAA
>NW_025951635.1:0-30884 GCF_023119035.1 Salvia hispanica
TAATAAGATCATCACTAACAATCATTCATTATTTAGAATATATAGTGCATTACAAAAGAGAATTATTCCCTACCATCATGGCTTCGGTTCCATTCGTCTACATCTCAAAACGTGTAAATATGGATTAAAGCGTGCAAATATTTAATTGCGCCTGAGCACAACAAAGATACCAGTGGAGCTTGTGTGAATTTGAGTGGATTGGAGCTTATGGTGTTGTTGCATGGTCCTCTCAAAAACTTGTTCCACAATCTCATTTCCAAAGTGATTGCTCAGAGTCCCTTCCAATCCTGCTCTAAGGTGCATTACTGCTATCTTAGTTCCCCCCTCCAGTAATGGCCTTTCCATCTTTTCCATTTTCACAATTTCAAAACATTTATTTTTCTCAATCAATCTCCTTACTTCCTCCACGCAAGGAAATACAATAGGAAAGTTGAACGAATCCACTCGCTCTTGCGCTATTACTCCCTGCACACAAATTCATATAATGATAAAGTGATGTTAAAACTGATAGTACGTACGAATACGAGTATACGACACCTCTTTGACCATGTCGATGAAGATGGACTCGATAAAAGTAAGCATCGAAGCTAGATGATGTTGCACGTCTCTGCTAGGCACAGCGGCCATGTTAAACAGCATCAGCCCTCCCACCGCAATCTCCCGAGCTCTGCATCTGAAAAACGCCTCCATGTCTTCCTCGAACTGCGCTTCATAAGCTCTTGCCACCGCATCGGGGGCGCCACTGTAGTGGATTTTAGCAGCGTTAGAGCACTCGGGCACCTTGGATAGCCAGTTGAGCGAGGCCGAGGAATAGGCGATGTGGATGGAAGAGGAAGGGAAGAGCCTGCCGTAGAAGGAGCCAGGCACGGCCGCCGCAAAGTAGTTCCTGTTCCTCCCATGCTCAGGAAGAGAGGCGAAGAGAGTGTTGAAATCATTTCCAATTCGATCGTTGAACGCAACTTGGAATTCGAGGCTACTGTTGTTGTTACACTTGCGTTGAACGGCTTCGATGATGGTGTCCATGGCGTAGAATGTGTTGGGCCCCACCGAGCATCCGAGGTCGGCAACGACGAAGGTGTTGTTGGAATCACACAACACCTTTGGTAGATCAAGGCTCTCCATCACTGCCTCTTTTATTGCATCTTCCACAATAAGCGCCCCTTTTCTCTGTATGTAGTTTAAGAAACAAATTAGTAATTAATTGAATCATAGGGAGTATAAAACATCAAGAAATTGGAATTTAAGTGAACCTGCCAAGTGGAGTTTCTAGCGTAACTATATGTGCCGCTGCCGCCATTCATCGGAGATATTGATTCAGCCATTATCAGTTATGCTATTGATTTCAGAAGCTCAACTTGCACGATTCACATATCTTCATTGTCTATTTATACAATTAAACTAGTCATTAATTAGCTCAAATCGTCATTAAAATATACTAATACTCTCCACATGTAGTAGTCTTCAAACTAGTTGTTATTGACTAATCCTTTTTAATACCTTACCCAACAAAATGACTGCACCACTGTGGAAGAGAGGGATTACTAACTCTTCTACATGCAGTAGTATTCAAACTAGTTGTTGTTGACTAATTCCTTTTTACTCCCTCCGTCCCGGATAATTCGTCCCACTTTGACCGGGCACGGGTTTTAAGAAATCTAATGGAAAGTGAGTTGAAAAAGTTGGTGGGATGTGGGTCCTACTTTTAAAGTATTAGTTTTATAATAAAATGTGAGTAGGAATGAGTTAGTAGAATATGAGGTCCACTGCCAAAAATGGTAAAAGTGAAGTGGAACAAATTATGTGGGACGAACTAAAATGGAATACTGGGACGAATTATCTGAGACGGAGGGAGTAATACCTTACATAGTAGTATTCAATAACATCATCTTCTTATTAACAATTTTAACATCATCTTCTTATTAACAATTTTTGGCCAACTTAATTAACGTAATATATATACATGTTGACAGTTAAACTTTATTTGATTCCTCACCTACTCTGCTATTACTACTCTCCTAACTAATTTACTACTAAAACTTACTAGTCATAATATAATAAATACCTCAACTTTCAAAAGTTATAATTTCATTTCACTCCCTATAGTTTTGCTTACCGAAAGGAAACTACAGTATATTTGAGTGGATAAGATATGAAGATTGTAAGTACTCCGGTTTATATGCTTCTATTCCTTACGTCCCAATCTAAGAGAGACGTATTCCTCATTTTGTACGTCCCAAACTTTATCCTCTTATCTCTTTTACTTTATCTCTATATCTTTTTCTTAATTTAATATACCTCTGTTGTTTTATTCTCTCTTTCTCTTTCTTACTTTAATCTCTCTTTATTTTATATACTCTCTAACCTTCCTACCCCTCCGTCCCATAAAAATAGCCTTCTTTTTCCATCTTGGTCCGTCCACAAATCAGATGCTGGGCTGGTTGTGAAATAGGCTCGTCCGCCTTCTCGGTTGATGGCACGGGCGCAAACGTCAATAGAGAAGTTGATGCTGGCTCGGCAAAGTAAGCTGTTTCTAAGTGGCTGAGGCGGATTAGTTGATCTTGTATGCCCTAACCGCCTGAAAGTCCTAAGGCGCAGGGTAGTACTTGGGCTATCGGCTGTAGTAGGGCTAGAGGCTTTAGCTTCCCTATCTATTCCAAATATTTTTGGTAATTCTTTTCTCTCTTACGAGTGGGTGCAATTCTCCACGAATAATACTCCAAGCATTTTTTCTTTCTACATCTCTCGTACTTTACCAACTAGTATTAACACAAGTGCTATGCACGGGACATAAGGGTTTCAAATAATAAATACAAAATATAATGAATAAATAGAAAATAAGAATTCAAAGCAACGTGAAGATTTACAAACACAGAAATGTATTTAGCTTGTCACATTCTAAATGAAGAATTTATTACTCCCTAATGAATGTAATATTTCAAATTCGACAAACAATTTTATACAATTTTAATTTATGATCTAAGTGGAGTAAAAACAGTAAAATTAATAATGACAAAGAGAACATGTGTGACTAATTATCAAATAGTATGAATTAATTAGAATAAGATATACAAATAAAGAAAATATGTGTGAGTACGTGGAATGCATATACTAGTGATTGTTTTTAATTTAGATTGAAAATACAGAATAACTTGGATGATATTTAGATGTTTTTAATAAGTTTAAGATAAATTATAAAACTTTTTAAATATTTTTTCCCATATTGCAAAATTGAGTATCGTGAGCAATAATAATAAACTTTAGATATTTTATTTATCAAACTTCATTAATATACATAAATACATGTACAATATTTTGAGAAGCATAAAAAAGAATGATAGAAAAAAACAAAATCAAATTAATTATAACTATGAGACAAAAGAATCGGAAATGAATAAGGATGAGAAAGAATTGAAAACTAAATATGACCGCGAAAGGGTAATAAAAAAAAAAGGAAAAGTAAAGAACATATTACAAATTGATATAAAATACTATAGGTTTTGATGACTTTACACAACTCATGATACATTGCCAAAGACTAAATAAACATATCTAATAGTAGAATAAATCAAAGTCAACTCAATTATACTATCTTGAATAATGGATTTGAAGTCTCTTTTTTTTTGTTATTTTAAATGAAAGGAGGATGATTAAAAAGTATTTTTTAAAAATTATATTAATAAAATAATCACTTTTTGTAATCAGGGCGGACACACATGCAAATGACTAGGGGCTTAAGCCCTTAATAAACATAATTTTTTAATATTTTTTCGTTGTAATGTTTTTTAATTTATATCAATTTTATCTAAATTTTTATACAAAAGCCCTTATCCATGAGCTAAATTATACATGTATATAGTTTAAATAATTTTTTTTATTAAAATAGTCCAGTGATGATTTTTGCATCCGCACATGTTAGCATTATTCTTAATTTACATATAGATACTTCTGTTTTAATATTTCATAAAGTATTAACGCATAAAAAAAAATTTAAATTACTATGTGTTTTGTTAGTAATCCATCATCTTCTTTCTTTCTTTATTATTATTTTTATTTATTCCTTTTGTAACCCATAATATATAGTTCATATTAAAAGACTCAATCCAACATTCAAACGTGTCCATTTGGAACAACCATTATTTAATTTTTTAACTCATAGTAACTAAATATTCTTGAATACAAAATAAAATTATATAACAACCATTATTTAATTTCTTAACTCATAGTAACTAAATATTATTGCATACAAAATAAAATTATACTCCATTAAAAATGGAGCATTATTGTATTTGTATCATAAGAAATACTATTCCAAGAGAAACAATCATAATCAAGAAGTCTATATTATATTAATTAAAATGATATCAAATAGGAGTAGTATAAAATTATATACTATTATTATTTAAACTTTAAATTATAAAACTTTAAAAGTCTATAATACATTAAAGTTCCAAATTAAAATTTAAACGGTATACATATATTAGTAAGAATTTTTCAAACTCTAAAAGCCCAAAGTATACACTATGTAAACTATATTTTTAATAACCCTAAATAAGAATAGCGCCCATTTTTTTCACTTTCTAATTTAAAACTTATGTTTTGGTCTTTTGGTATTCAAACTTTCACAAATGGACAGATCGAAAGATTCTACATCTGGAAAGGGCATCAGAGTAGTCGCCGGACTCCGAGCAGCTAAGAAATGACCTTATGAGATAAGCCTGCAATCAGAAAATTAGTTCAAATGAAGTCATAGATGCAGTCTCAGAATCACTACATGTTTCACCGGAGTGGTCGCCGGATTCCGGAAAATTACCTACGTGAGATCAGCCTGCAATCAGAGATATTAATTCACATTAGTTCACATGAAGTCTTAAATGATGCATATTGCAAAATTTCTTTGAGAAGTGTTGCGGGCAGCAATGCATTTAACCAATAGCTTTTGCTTTTTCATCCGCCAATAGTTTTTGTTTCTTATTTTTTCTTATGATTTTTATTTTATTTTTCAAATATATGTTAATAATTGATACTCCCTATGTCCGCAAATAGGAGTCCCGTTTTTTCAGTTTAGTCCGTCCGTAAATAGGAATCCCGGTTCACTTTTACCATAAATGGTAATGGGATCTCACCTTCCACTAACTCATTCCACTCATATTTCATTTAAAACTAATATATACAAATGAGACTCATATACCACTAACTTTTTTCCACTCACTTTTCTTAACATTTCTTAAAACTCGTGCCGCCCATAAATGGGACTCCTAATAGCGGACGGAGGAAGTAATCAGTTAATCTCAACCAATAGATAACTTTTCCCGTAGAAAAGGGTATACAAGTTATTTCACCCAACTGGCAATTTAGATTATGATAGATAGATGATAGATTTCACATTAAAGTTCGTACCTTCCCCGAAGTCCCTATTTTATGGGACAGAGACAATGTAATAATTTAATTCACTAAACAACACCGCCTAAATTCTTATGTCAAAATAGAAATGTTTCACTTAAGCACGGAGGAAGTACAATTTAATTTCATTGGTCGCGTAATACATAAAATTCCGTGCCAAAAGCAAAACTTTCATTTCTAATGGGACGTAGGGAGTAATAAATACTCTATTCGTCCCACAATAGGAGTCACATTTGTTGTAGACACGAGTTTTAAGGAATGTACAATATAGTGGGCTGGAAAAGTTACTGGAATATGAAACCCACTTTTTTATATTAGTTTTATAATAAAATGTGAGTGGAGTATGTAACATCCTTGGCTAAAATATATATTATTTTATGAAATATTTTTGTACATATATTTGTTCCTAAATATTATATGTAACAGCCTGCCCTCCTAGGGTACAATAAATGCGGCGGCTGCTACCCAAACGGACTCCAAAGAAGTAAATATAGGCTAGGGTTTCATTTAAAGAGTGTTGGCCAAAAGATTTGAAAGAAATATCAGAGTATTTAAAGAATTTTTTAAACCCGGGGGGAATTTGAAAGAAGAAAAGGTGTCAAAAATGAGATAAAAAATGTCTTAAGAGTACGACAAAAATTCCAAGAAAAAAACCAAAAAGAAAATTAAAAGAAATTTAAACCCAAAAGAAATTTTTATGAGTATCAAGATTCAGCGGAAAACGCCCAAGAGAAAGAATAGCTATGTATGAAGACATAACTACGCTTGAAGTTCAACATATCCATATTAATTAATTATCCTCGCCAACACCCGCCCCCGGGTCTTTCCGTTAAACCCCCACATAAGAAAAACAGGGGGGCCCGAGTATTTTGAAATACTCGGGGGCTCCCAAAACATTTTATAAGTTATGCCCCCCTTTTACCAAGGAACTGATTTTGGCTTAAAAAAGGGAAATTTTCACGAGTATCACAAAATATATTTTCATGGACCGGCCCCCAAAATAACCCCCCATTTTCTCATCAAATCACAATTTTCCATGGTCGACGGGGGTGGCCACATTTTCCTTTCGCCCACGAGCCCGGGCCGACCACAAGGACGGTTTCCCGATCCCATCGTGCACAACCCGGTAGGGCTTGCGGCCCATACTCGCCCCCAATTCGTATAAGCATATCAAGTATCACTTTAAAAAACAAAAAAGGGGCATGGCATAACAAAAAAAACCACCCTTATAACACCAAACAACTTTTTCAAAAAATAATAGAGTTTTTAAAAGCCCACCTCGACCGCTTAGTTTTAAGAGTTTCGCTTCCATCCGCCCAACCAAAGTTTCACCTTTAATCACATGGCACATATCACAAATTAAGTTCAATCCCACTTTATCATGCATGTCTCAATACCCCTTTTTCCCTTTTCCATTGATTTATCTCATCATTACTAATTAATCAAGACTGTTTATCCCAAAGAATATTTAACCATCAAACACACCTACACAACACGCCACACACACCCACACGACACACACACGCCACACACACGCACACACGCCACACTCATACACACGAACACATTCCCACACCCCTTTTTATCCCACTTTCACTCAACTGGGATGAAATGGGGTTCAAGAAAGACCAATTAATCGGTTAAAGAAAGAAAAGAAGAAGAAGAAGAAGAATAAGGGGGAACTCATAAACAAAATCCCTTTTTTAGAGAAAAACAATGGTGAAACAAGGTAGACCCCGTTCTTCGAATTTGGTTTTCAAACTTTTAAATTTTTCTCAAAGGAGAAAAAATTTTTAAAAGGGGAAGAAAAAAAATTTTGAGAGAGGGGGAAGGGGGGGGGGCCCAAAAAATTTTGGGGTCTAGGGGGTCTTCTTTATTTATTTTTGCTAAAGAAGATTTTTAGGTAATTGAATGAATATTTGGTAAGATCTTATTCTCCACGATTAAATAAATAAATATTGTGAAGTAGGGAAAGGGTTTAAAAAAAAATAGATCCTAGGGCAAATCCCATAGGTTTCTAAAATTAGGGTATTTATTTAGCCGATTTTTTCTTGAATATATTTTAAAGGAGTAGAATAAAATATCACGGGGCAAAAAAAAAAATATGGATTCTCCCAACTTGGGGGCGGGGGGAAACCCCCATGCCTATTTAAATAAGGCATGGATTTTTGAATATTAACTAAAATAAGGAAGGGGGAAGATCTCTTGAAGTATGGAAAGATTTGGGAGAAAAATTAAATTCCCCCGGGATGAAAGGAAATCAAGTAAGGGATTAACTAAAAAAAAAATAATTTCTTTTTTTTCAAAATAGGTGATTTTCGGAAAATCACCAAGAAACAAAGGGGCCGATTTTTTTTTCTTCAAAAGGAAATATTTTTGGGGCTTGGATTTAATTGGGGTAAAATCCCAAGAATTAAATTAAATCCGGGAAAAAAAATTCCTTTTTCCAAAAGGCCGGGGTCGGAAAAATTTCCCAAAAATTAGGGGGAAAGTATTTATGAAAATTTTCTCTAATATTCTCACTACCCTTACACAATTAATTAAAAACATAAATCTCAAAAATTTTATAAATCACATGCCACATCATAAAAAACAATAAGTTTGACTTTTCAAACTTTCAACGCAAACCCCAAATCAACTCGACCATATCATCTCAAAATAAATGCATTCTCGATTCCACGTCATCAACAATAAATTCTAGGGCTCTAAAAAAATTTGGGTTCTAAACCGGATGTAAAATTATAATGGAAACTCTAAATTTGTTAAGTAATTTAGTGGGCGTTTTTTTTAAAAAATTATAATATAATGTATGTGGAAGTGTTATATTGTTAATTCATAACTTAATTTCTAACTACAAATAAATAAAGCTATTGGATATTCAAATTAAGGGGTTAGATTATTAATTCCTTAAATAATACATCAACTAAAAACGTCAATTTTTAAATCCATATTATTTTTTTCCCAAAAAAAATCAATTAACTACATATTTAGTTATAATTTAAATTTTAAAAAAAAATCCCAAAACTTTTTAAAATTTATATAAAATATATCAAATTAAAAAATAATTTCATAAGGATTCCAACAATCCTAATGCATATGTTTTGAAATTTTAAAATTTTAAAAAAATTTCAAAATTTTTTAATTTTTTTTGCAAAAATTTTTAAAAGTCAACCTACTATATAAAATATTTAATATAATACATTTAGAATGTCAATATAAGCAATGAGTTAAAATTCTTAAAGCATTGGTTGAATTCTTAAAGCATTGTGTTGGGCATTCTCAAAGCAAGGGTTTTAATTTTTAAAAACTATATTGACATTTTCATCCAAAAATCTAATTTAATTTTTTTTTTTTCTTTTTTATTTTTTTTAAAATAAAAAATTTCATGGGAAATTTAGAAATTTTCCTGCTTTTTAAAAAAAATTTAATGATCTTAAATTAGTTGTAGTTAGCAATTAAATGATGAAAAATTGATCACTTTCTCGATATATATATATATATATATATATTTAAAATATTATTTAAAATATAAATAGATAAGATTAGGGACAATGTAAAAAGGTTTTCATTTTTAATTTTATGTAAAGTTAAAAAATAATTTTTGGGGGAAAAAGGGAAAAAATAAAAATACCAATAATAATATTAAGTCGGTTTGGGGGGGATTTATCTTTAAAAAAAATGAGAAATTAGAAAACATATGGAGAGAAAGGGTGGAAAAAAGAGATTTATTAGAGAGGAAAGAAAAAAAGGGAGAAAAAGAAAAAAGTTCTCGTTGATATACATGTATACGCCCACACAAATTATTAGCTATAAACTCGAGACGGAATCTTGATTTATTTAGAGTATATCTCATAATCATAATTAAGTGAGTATAAATTACATTTTTTAGTTTTACATATTTTACACTTAATTGCTATACGTTAGATTAAAGTGAATATATGGATTATATGATAGTGAATTTAATATAATTATGTGTTATTTGAAGTTATTTTGTAGAGTAGGATATGGATATATGATTGGTATAATAGATATCTCAGTGGTGCAATTTATATATTTTTATATGACATTAAAATTATTTGAATCATTTGGACTAAAGAGGATATGTGATAATTTTGCTCCGAGTCCGATATCAATGCAAAGGACCTCTGGGTCATATATACAATGGCAATGACTTTCGGTCATATATATATATGTATGTAAAAACGACAATGGGACCTACGAGGTCATATATACAATGGCAATGGACCTACGGTCATATATACATGGCAATGGACTTCCGGCTCATATATATGTGTACAATGGCAATGGGACCTACGAGATCATATATACAATGGCAATGGACTCACGGTCAATATATACAATGACAATGGACCTTGGGGTCATATATATGCATAAAGGCAATGGGACCTACGAGTCATATATACAATGACAATGGACCTATGGGCCATATATACAATGGCAATGAACCTTCGGGTCATATACAATGGAATCCCGGCAATACAGACTTGATTTGTCACAAAATAATAAATTGAAAGAGAGGCATATGCATATGGATTTGAAATTTGTTTATTTATATGTGCGGATTTAGAATACTTGTAAGTAAGTCTAATAAATGATGGATTTTGTAATTATAGTATTTGGATGGTAGAATGGTTAATATATAAATTCTTTTCTTAAATTTGTATTTGTTTATTATAAATATATACGTTGAAGGGTTGGGGTATGAAGTGAGCAGGGCCGGCCTGTGCTCACTTGGCAAGTGAGCCTGGACCGAGCAGGGGTTTTGTTTAAAATTTTTTATTTATGTATATTAAAGAGAAGCTAACAATATTATATGTCAAAAAATACTACCCCGTCCCGAAAATAGGACACATTTGAATGACACAAGTTTTAATGTGAAATTGGTAAAGTAAGAGAAAATGAAAAAATGTAAGAAAGAACTAGTGTTAGTGGAGTCCATATTATTATTAAGAGAGAAGATAAAAAAGTAAGAGAGAAGTAGTGTTAGTGGAATGTGGGTCCATATTATTAGTAAGAGAAGAGAAAAGTAAGAGAGAAGTTATTGAAAACTTTCTTTTTAAATGCGCTCTATTTTTTCGTGGTCAACTAAAAATGACAAATTTGTTCTATTTTTAGTGGACGAGGAGTATATAACTTGTATTATATCTCATTTACACTAAATCTAACTTATGCTAAAGTTTATTTATCGACTTTGTATTAATATAATTTTGCATGCTCACTAAAGGCAGAACCAATATTGTTATTTTTAATAGTAGATGACGACATATAAGTTGATGTTGTATTTTTAAAACTAAAATTATATGAAATAATTAATAAATTTAAAGAATTCTAGAATTATTAATCAAATATTGAGATTTGAAACATAATATTTTAAAGATAAACTACAAAATCATCTTTTTACATTTTGGATATAAAAATATAAGAAAAAAATTGGATGTAGTCAAGATAGATTGTTGCATATACAATTTACTTGGAAACTTATGTAAATATTAAACTATTTTGTTTGATTCCATTCGGTGACATCCAACAAATTGTAATGATGTAAAAGTTTAACATGTCTCATGGATAAAATGACTTACATAAATATATAAATATACAATTATTAGTGGTTAATTATATAATTATATTTTTAAAATGAATTATATAATGTAGGCCTCGATTGGCACTGGCAGGCTTTAGATGGTCCTAGTCCTATGGGGGCTTGGGTTTGCAAAATAGCTTAATTGGAGCCCATTTCAACCAATGAGCCCAACCGCACCCGCTTTGTTTCACTGATGGGCCGGGCTTGGATCGGCCCATGGGCCAAGGCCGAGCTGCCCGGCCCGAATTAATAACCTTAACAACTTAAAACCTCGCCAAGGCCCAACCTTAATTTAATTTAACCCAAACTCAATAAATTAGACAGTTACGAAACCTTTAACAACTTGATATTGTTAGGCCCTAATCCAAAAAAAAAAAGATATCCAAGAACCTTAGTCCAAAACAAGAATCGGTGCTTCCCCATATGTCTCTCATATCATATGTCGAATACGAAGATCATAACATCTTCAGGCTTGTAGGCTCCGTGATGTTGTGACACACACTACATGCACACATATACTCAAATTCACTGCATACACACAAATCAAGTTTGATGTTTCCATGATTTTTAATATGTCAACATGATTTGACTTGGAGGTCCTAATAACATGAATGTATCATTATGAGAGCATGACTTGAAGTCCAAATATATTCACTAACATATGATTCAAATGTCCCCATTTGACTCAAAATTTTATGTTGCACGCACAATGTGACTTCTCCAATTAGCAGCAGAAGCATACTTAGAGAATCGCAAAGCACAGAGAATGGTTGTTGTGAAATGCAAAACAATGAGAATCAATTGTATTGCTTCATTAAAAGGAGATAACGAGTTCATCACTAATATTCATTTAGTTCATTACGTAGTTTTATTGTAGCGAATAAATAAAAATCCATCAACACTATTAACTACAAATGGATTATTCATTTGAATTATTTCATCTTAATAACTGAATATAGTTCATTATGTAAGAGAATTACCCCACGAGAATTACTCCACACTGACAGAATGCAGTTAATATTGAACTAAGTCGTGTAGTACTTCATTGAAAGGAAATAATTAGATCACCACGAATGTAACATTCATTCATTATTTAGTAAATATAGTGCATTACATAAGAGAATTATTCCCGGCCATCATGGCTTCGGTTCCATTTCTTCTACATCTCAAAACGTGCACATATGGATTAAAGCGTGCATATATTTAATTGCGGCTGAGTACAACAAAGATACAGGCGGAGCTTGTGTCAATTTGAGTGGATTGGAGCTTGTGGTGTTGTTGGATGGCCCTCAAAAACTTGTTCCACAATCTCACTTCCAAAGTGATTGCTCAGAGTCCCTTCCAATCCTGCTCTAAGGTGCATTACTACAATCTTAGTGTCCTCCCCTTCATTGCATTTTCCACCTTTTCCATTTTCACAATTTCAAAACATTTATTTTTCTCAGCCAATCTCCTTATTTCCTCTATGCTAGGAAATACAATAGGAAGGTTGAACGAATCCACTCGCTCTTGCGCTAATACTCCCTGCACACATCAACATTGATAAACATTTTCAACCCACTTTCGTTTACATTTTGCTTGAAGTAAAACGATATATACCTCTTTGACCATGTCGATGAGGATGGACTCGATAAAAGTATACATCAAGGCTACAGGATGTTGCACGTCTCTGCTAGGCACAGCGGCCATGGTTAACAGCATCAGCCCTCCGGCCGCAATCTCCGAGCTCTGCATCTGAAAAACAGCTCCATGTCTTCCTCGAACTGCGCTTCATAAGCTCTCACCACCGCATCAGGGGCCCCATTGTAATGGATTTTAGCGGTGTTAGAGGCCTCGGGTACCTTGGACAGCCAGTTGAGCGCGGACGAGGAGTAGGCGATGGGACGAAGTGGAAGGGAAATGTTGGATTATTGATCGGAGATGACTAAGAACGGCGAGAAGAAGAAAATGAGCATGGCTAGAGAGTTTCTCTGAGAGAAAATCGTGTATTGAATCAAATTGGGGAAATTGCAATTACATTTGGAGAAAAGCCCTAATTCCCTTCTTAAGCTGAAACTAACTGAAAAAGTAAATCACTTAATTGCATCTAAGCTATTAATCCTAATAAATCTCCACCTTCATTGCTTAGATGGAATGATCACTAATTGCACACACTAATCAGCTTAAGATAGTCTTCAAACTTCTCCTTAGCTAATGGCTTGTCAGCATATCTGCAGTGTTCACCTTGAAAAGCTTGACTCTTTCTTTCTCAACTTCCTCTCTATCAAAGTGTAGCCGCACATCAATGTACTTGCTATGCTCATGAAACATTTGGTGCTTTGCCAAACTCAAAGCCCCATTGTGGTCACAGCCTATAGCTATTGCCTGTTGCTCCACCCCAAAATCAACAGCCATTCCCTTGAGCCAAAAACATTCATTCACAGCTGATGTTAGTGCAATGTACTCGACAGCAGCACCAAACATTTTCAAAGCCTTTGCGGCTGCTTCTGCGGTAGCAAACTCAATGTGACCAAAGCCCTGAATGAATTATCTGGACCCATTGCAAAACGGACATCTACAACTTCCCCAGCAGATTTGAAGAAGTTCTCAACATCAGCTTGCTCAACAGAGAAAGTTAAGTTTCCAACAAATAGAGTTTTTGAACCTCCAGATTGCACATTGGGTGTGGAAGGCGTCTTGGGAGTATTGTCAACATCCATCTTTTGAGTGTCTCCACTTGTTTTCTTGGGAGTTTTGGCAGGTTTTTCATCTTCTTCCTCAGATGACTCTTCAGAACTCTTCTCGCTATCATCAGAACTCTCCTCCTTGGCCTTTTTAGCATCTGCAGTAGGTCTTTTCAATGAAGCAGCCTTGGGTGCTTCTTCCTCATCAGAGCTTTCTTCTGATTCGGATTCATCACTAGACTCCTCTATCTTCTTGGGAGCTGCAGCAGGGGTGACATCCTCATCAGAACTGCTATCATCCTCAGATTCAGAGGATTCCTCTTTCACCTCTTGTATCTCCTTCTTACAAGTTCCAGCCACTAGCATGTCATCAAGCGTATAATAGTAGCTCGTTGAAGTCCACTCCATATTCTTGAGTGAAACCTCTAGCAACCAAACGAGCCTTGAATCCGATTTGCTCACCATCTGCAGATTCAGTTATCCTTTTGAACAACCATTTACTGCTAATGATCTTCCTGCCCTCCACTTTATCAACCAATATCCAAGTACCATTTTTGATAAGTGCATCAACCTCTTCTATCATTGCCTTTAGCCACTAATCTTTCTCTTCACATTGCATAGCTGCTGCATCGGAACTTGGCTCTAAATAATAGATGTGTTCAGCCACACATAACGCAAAATATAGCATTTATCTGTAACTCTTTTGCCATGAGTTGAATGAACCTTAGAGAATGTAATCTCCTTATCACGACCATACAAAATCGCATCTTTCAACTGGTCATAGGAGGAGCGCATTGAGGGCCAAAATAGCCTTATCCTCATCGTTGACCTTGGTATCACAAGCCACCAAATCATCTACAGCCTTATTACAATCCTTCAGCTGCTCAAGAATTGATTTATCACCAGAAAAACCATAGGAATATACCCTTCTTTTCATGTATAATCGATTAGCCAGAGACTTACTACAATATATCTCATCTAAAGAATCTCAGCCGCGGTCTTCTCGCTCCTGAATTTCTCTCAAAACCTTATCACCAAGGCTCAAGATCACCGCACCATAGGCCTTGAGCTGCATCTCAGCCAGCTTGCTGTGCCTTCTCATCCAAAACAGGTGCCTTCCTTGTACTCTCGGGATCGGGCTTCTCCAAGACTGCTGCGCATCCCTTCTCGATCAAAATTGCTTTAATCTTCATCTTCCGTAGGCAGTAGTTGTTCTTCCCATTGAATTTGTTTGACTCCAAAAGCAATGCCATTCTCGAACAGATCTCCGACTTCTTTCAACGATTCTCCTCTTTCCACAGACGGCGCCACTTGTTGGATTATTGATCAGAGATGACTAAGAACGGCAAGAAGAAGAAAATGAGAATGGCTAGAGAGTTTCTATGAGAGGAAATCGTGTATTGAATCATATTGGAGAAATTGCAATTACATTTGAGAATAACCCTAATTCTCTTCTTAAGCTGAAACTAACTGAAAAAGTAAAACAATAAATCCTAAGGCTAGGATTTAATCTTCATTAGCTACATCATTGGACGGCTCTGAGACAGCCATTTCACTCTCACTTAATTGCATCTAAGCAATTAATCCTAACAGTTCATGTTCTTCCCATGCTCAGGAAGAGAGGCGAAGAGAGTGTTGTAATCGTTGCCAATTCGATTGTTGAACGCAACTTGGAATTCGAGGCTACTTTTGTTACACTTGCGTTGAACTGCTTCGATGATGGTGTCCATGGCGTAGAATGTGTTGGACCCCACCGAACATCCGAGATCGGCTACACGAATGTGTTGGAATCACACAACACGTTTTGTAGATCAAGGCTCTCCATCACTGCCTCTTTCTATGCATTCTCCATAGCAGCTGCCCCATTTTTCTGTATATATGTAGTTTAAGAAACAAAATAGTACTCCCCTCCGTTCCCTTATAGTTGAGCGAACTTTTCGGCACGAAGTTTAAGAAATGAATGTTGAGTGTGTTAAATTAATAGATAAAAAAGGTAAGAAAGAAAAAAAAGATAGAGAGAATAAAGTAAAAAGTGAATAAAGTAGAGAGAATAAAATAAGAGAGAGTAAAGTAAGAAAGAGAAACAAGATTAATAATAAAAATTTAAATAGAATAATTATTCATAGTATTTTTATGGAACAAATTTTTTATTCATTTTATTTAAACTATCATAATGAAGATAAATAAATTATTCTTTTTTTACATAGTAAAAATTGGGAAAATACACTTTTATTTGAAAATTCTCTCGTATTACGTTATATATTTTTTAACCCATCGGTATTTTATTGTTAATTTCTAATTTTTAGTTTCGCAAGTATTATTGTACTTATTGATTGATAATTCAAAAGGGAAAAATTATTCGTTTACAATATATAAAAATATTTCATTTAAATTTCTCTAATATTAGTATTTATTTGTAATAAACAATTTTTATCTTTTATGAATTTTATTTTGCTAGTATATGTTCCATCCGTCTCCTAAAAATAGAAACTTTGTCATTTTTTGTCCGTCCCTTTAAAATAGAAAATTTTACTTTAGGAAATTTCTTTCTCTCTAATGAGATGGAACCCACTTTCCACAACACACTTTTCTTTCTATCTATTTATTATTTTACCAATTTTGCATTAAAATTCTGTAATTTCAAAGTTCATATTTTTAGAGAAGGAGGGGGTAATATTTCTTTATTTTGTATAGAGTAAAATACATTGATAAGATTCAAAATGATAATTTTACATAATTAAGAAACTATATCACTGAATGATATTACGTGAATGTATGACATTTCTATAAATATTATTAATAATATAATATGGGTCCTGAAATTTCATGATGAGAAATTGTTGAACTTAATGCATAGCACTTGCTAAGATCATGAAAATTTGATATTATATGATAAATCACAATATTTTTAATATTTCAACTGTTGTATTATTTTAATATTAATTTTATAATTATTTTCATAGTGCGTTAAATAATACTACTACTAATAGGAATGGTATGATGATAACGACATGTAACACCAACATGTGACATATATCGTTTAATTGTATGACAACCAGATAAACTAATATATTTAAATTGTATAATAAACCCTATAAATTTTAGACTCATTATAAAACTATTTTATAATTAATACTCTTTCTCCCATTAGAAATGAAAACGTTCTTTTCACACTGTTTTGAAAAAATAATAATAAATAGTTAAATTAGAAAAAATATTAAGTAAAAATAAGAATAATATAAAGGGGACTCTCTTCTACATTATTCTCTCTCTTACTTAATTTTATTTTCACTTTAGTTATTTATTATAACTTTTCCAAAACAAGTGTGCAAAAGCAAACGTAATTTTAATGGGACTAGAGTATTTTGTTATATTTTATAGTGCATCAAATGATACATGAGAGATAATTCGATGGTGGAAGGTCATCGCACTCGATGTTCACCTAGGCTTGTGACACATTCTTCAAGTGTATTATTAATTAATATATTCAAAACATACATTAGATAATTATATCTTCGTTCATGTAATATCGATTAATAGTATTAAATGACTATGTATTGATCTTTCATTGCATATTTCCCATGTGCTTTTATATACAAAAAAATTTGAAATCACAGGCTTCAAATTATATTCCAAATCTCAAAAGGTAAAGTAGTTGAAAGAAATAAAATAAAATACAATGTACATTACAGATCCAAATTAAAAATGACAGTATAAAATAATTAATTTTTAGAATAAAAAGATAATTTGAATAAATTTATGAAAGAATAAGTTTATACTAAATTGTTTTATTGATAAAAACGTTAAGTAGTTGAAGGATAGTGGAAATATATAAATGTTCTAGCAAAAACTAATCTATAAATAACGTTATAATATAATATAATTATATTATTTTTAAAATTCAAATTTGATTTAATAAATTTAATTTAAATATCAGTATTTTCATGTCTTTTTTATTTTTTTTTTTAACTTACTTTTTGTTAAAATTAGAAAAAAGATGATGTAATTTTTTTTTAAATGTCTGAAAATAAAATTTTTATTAAAAAGTATAAGCCTTCTATTTTTGAATTTTATTTGCAAATATTATTTTTCATTCTTTAATCAATACGAGGGGCTATAATGAAAAATCGAGGTATAACTAAAATAGGTAAATTCCTTAATTTTTCCAATGATAGAAAAGGACTAAAATACCCAAATTGTATATACAATTTTGTTAATTTATCAGTACTCTTATCATGCATAATAAACACATGCATTATCCCTCAACCTATTTCAAAAGTTATAATTTCATTTCACACCCTATAGTTTTGCTTACCAAAAGGAAACCACTCCATATTTGAGTGGATAAGATATGAAGATTGAAGACTACTCCGGTTTATATGCTACCATTTAAATTTTTTGTCTCGTAATATAAGAATATTACTCCCTCCGTCCCACTTTAAAATTCCATTTAGTCAGACAAATTTTAAGAAATGTAAAGGAAAGGGAAAAAATATAGTGGAATGTGGATCCTACTTTTTTTTTAGTATTAGTATTATAATAAAATGTGAGTAGAAAAATGTTAGTGGAATGTGGGGCCTAATACTATTTAGAATATTCCAACCGGGATCCTAAATGGACGAGGGTAAGATATGTTGGGGTTGGCAAAGCGGTAGATATGTTAATAATATCCAGCCAAAGGTCTTAGGGTTAGCCTCGGTGTGACGGCCCTTTTAAAATTTTTGTTTATTTAACCATAAAAAAAAGAATATGAAGATAGACGGATAGTAGTCTATGTTTGTTTGAAACATACCGGCCAAAAGTTCCCTTGAAAAACATGTTTCAACCATATTTGTAACTACTCATATATCTAGTTAATTTTATCAAAATATATTTTTACCCATCAATTTTTTTAAACATAAACAAAACATAAATATGCCCACTGGGAGATCTAGGAGGGGCAAGAGGGCGGTCCGCCCTCCGTGCGACTAATTTCTTTATCCGAACATAAAATTACCATGCCCCCCTCTCTATTTGCCCCAAAAATTGGAAAAATTTATTATTTTCACCCCAAACCAACCTACTAGTATATATTTTACCCTCTCCGTTTTGAATTCTGGGTCCGCCACATATTGCCTCCATATTTCTCATATATCTCTCGTTGAATTGATTCTCACTTTCTGTCCAACTTGACTCCCCTTCAACTTTCGGTTCTTTCTTTACCCCCATTTCGTTTTTTAATTAATTTCAGGTGAACCAAGGTTAATTTTCATAACGATTGTTATATACACGACTTTTTTATGGAGTGTTTTAGTTTACAACCATGATATAAGAAATTATTTGTTCAATCCAACACACAAACACTAGTTATAATTTTTGTTTTGGACGCATCAACACACAAACACACACGTTAAATTAATTTAGTTAATTATTGATCTAACGACACCTTAATTCATTATTTGTACATAATGATATATTGCTAGATATAATAAATTATTTGTATTTTTCAATGATAAATGGTGGACTTCAAATATGTTAAAAATAAAAATTAGTTTGAAACATATAACATAAATATAAATAGAATGAGTGATCGAAATTTATAAAGGAGAGAACAATTATTCTTCAAGGATAGTTTAGTCATTAATTTAAATTAATAAGGATAATTTTGACAATTATAATTTTATCTTTATTTGTAATTTGTTGTACCAAACATTTAAATAGGATAATTCATAATTATCTTAAGCTATCAAACACACAATCAAGATTAATTAATTAATCAAAACTATAATAACTATCACTGAATTGTATCAATGTCTAAGTCGAAACATGACATAGCTACCAAATGACGCCTAAAATGTATGAATGATTATTTTTGCAAACAAATTATTACTATTGCAAAAAAGCAGCAATCATTTTTAGTTTCATTGACAACAAAAAGATAAACGGTCACTCACCCTTAAAGCCCTTATAAGGGGAAGGGTTATCCATACTTATAGAGAGTCGATCATCACCAAGTCGATTTGGGACAAGATTTAAGAGTTTTAACATGCCCCTCACGTGTGGGCGGAATGACACATCGAACTTCCATCATATGGGTAGGAAGAGAAGAGATAAAGAGATAAAATCCTATCATCGACTGGCTCGCTTCATACCATATGAATCTCAGCTATGATAGTACATAAAAATAAAAATAGTTAATGAGTTAGCTGGAACATTTATATTTGAATAATCCTGTGTATATAGTTGTACAATTTTTGAGCTTGCAAACATTTATTGATATGATTCTACCTTTGTTAAAGAGAGAAAAAAGTTATATAATTTACAATAATACAAAGGATGTCATCAAATATGGATTAAAGCGTGCGTTTATTTAGTTGCGCCTGAGCACAACAAAGATACCGGTGGAGCTTATGTCAATATGTTTGACTTGGAGGTTGTGTTGTTGTTGGATGGCCCTCTCAAAACTTGTTCCACAATCTCACTTCCAAAGTGATTACTCAAAGTTCCTTCCAATCCTGCTCTAATGTGCATTACTGAAGTCTTACTATCCCTCTTTCCTGCAATTTCCACCTTTTCCATTTTCACAATTTCAAAACATTTATTTTTCTCAAGTAATCTCCTTACGTGCTCCACCAAGGAAATACAATAGGAATGTTGAACGAATCCACTCGCTCTTGCGCTAATACTCCCTGCACACACCATGTTCAAACACTTAATTAATGGACTATTTGATACTACATTAAAAGTCCACATTCACTTTTTTAGTAGATTACAGACTATGTAAAAGTAGATTCATATTATACTGACATTTTTAACCCTTTTAAAAAAAAACTTGTTCGGGATAAAAGGAGTAGTACAAAGCAAAAACGATATATACCTCTTTGACCATGTCGATGAGGATGGACTCGATAAAAGTAAACAATGAAGCTATACGATGCTGCACGTCTTTGCTAGGCACGACGGCCATGTTAAACAGCCTCAGCCCTCGGCCGCGATCTCCTCGCTCTGCATCTGAAAAACACCTCCATGTCTTCCTCGAACTGATCCTCGTAAGCCCTGGCCACCGCGTCGGACAGCCGCTGTAATGGATCTTTGCAGCGTTCCACGCAGGAGAGCCTCCGCGGTCAACCCTCGGGCACCTTGGACAGCCAGTTGAGCGAGGCCGAGGAATAGGCGATGTGGACGGAAGAGGAAGGGAAGAGCCTGCCGTAGAAGGAGCCCGCCACGGCCGCCGCAAAGTAGTTCCTGTTCCTCCCATGCTCAGGAAGAGAGGCAAATAGAGTGTTGAAATCGTTTGCCTACTCGATCGTTGAACGCAACTTGGAACTCGAGGCTTCGGTCACACTTAAGTTGCTGCACGGCACCGATGATGGTTTCCATGGCGTAGAATGTGTTGGGCCCCACCGAACATCCGAGGTCTGCGACGACGAATGTGTTGGACTCACACAACAGCTTTGCTAGATCAAGGCTCTCCGCCACTGCCTCTTTTACTGCATCTTCCACAATAAGCGCCCCGTTTCTCTGTATATAGTTTACAAACAAATTAATTAATTGAATCATACTTATAAAACACCTAGAAAATGGAATTTAAGTGAACCTGCCAAGTGGAGTTTCTAGCGTAACTATATGTGCCGCTGCCGCCATTCATCGGAGATATTGATTCAGCCATTATCAATTTTGCTATTGATTTCAGAAGCTCAACGTGTACGATTCAGATATCTTCTTCTTCTTTTTATACAATTAAAAATAGTGATTAATTAAGTACAACTAGTAGTATTCAAAGTAGTTGTTGTCGACTAATTCCGTTTTAAAACTAATCTTACCTTACACATGATATATATTTAATTACATTATTATCTTTGTATTAATAATTTTTGGCGCATCTTGATTAACATAATTTAATTATACAAGTTGACAATTCTACTATATATGATTCCACACTACTCTGCAAACTAATTTAAACTAATTAGTCATAAATAAGTAAACACATGCATTATATATCCCTAAACCCATTTGAAAAGTAATAATTTCATTTCACTCCTATAGTTTTGCTTCCAAGCAACAATAGTAATATTACTGATCCCAATTGATTTTATGCTTTCATTTTGTAAAAATAATAATAAATAGTTAAAATGGAGAAATAATAAAGAAAAAAAGAGAATAATATAGATAAGACTCTTCTCTACATTATTCTCTTTTTACTTTATTATTTCTGCACTTTAACTATTTATTATCATTTTTACAAAATGAGTGCTTCAATGAGATCAAGCGGGACGAAGGAGTATAAAATAGTTCTATAGGATGCAATAGGCCGCAAAACATACACCTCATTGTTGTTGAGGGAACAAATTTTAAGCATTGTAATGTCATTTAGGCATTTCCGGGGATTCAAATGAATTGTAAAATAGTTTTAGTTATTCTAATTATTTAAAATTATTTACTTTATTCTTGTATTAATATAGCAATTTAGAATAAAGTAAATAATACTCCTTCCATCCCACTTTATCGGCCTCGTTGAAATATTCCATAAATAAAAATACGCCTCATATTATACTAAATTTTCCACTCACATTTTATTATAAAACTACTAATATATAAAAGTAGGACACACTTCCATTATCTTTTTTCACCAACTTTATTTTACATTTCTTAAACCATGCAACTCAAATGAGACTTCTAAAGTGGGACATGTGAGGTAATAAATAATAATATAATGAATAATGTAAAAAAATTATGAAATGTCAAGCAACGATGTGTTTAGAACATAACGGTCGATTTAAAAATTTCCGAGCACCCAGTTTCTCGGAAATATTTAATAACACCAAGCACCCATTGGTGCTCGATAGTTTGAGCACACACAAGTCCTCGCAATTCGAGCATAGATGGGTGCTTGGAAACTCCAAGCACTTATTGGTTCTGAAACATTCGCCTAGGTATTGACCATTAAACCCGTGCCCACTAAAAAATGTGTCATTTTAGTCGGGACAAGGGGAATAATTAACTAAAATTTGACCAAGTTTCATATTTTATATAGCTATTATCTCAATAAAAATTTTCATATAATTTCCACAAAAATAATTGCAAAATTTAATTAGTTAAAAAAATTGACATAATGAGTAGATTATAGTTTTAAAAAATTAGATCTCATTATAATAGAATCAACTAATTATGTCCAACTTTTTAACTAATTAAAATTTTATAATTGTTTTTATGGAAATTATACAATTTTATATTATTTTGCAATACGATAATAGCAGCTCCAAAACCTAACGACCCGCCCATCTAGGGGATAATAAATCACGGCGTTAATTAAGCGGACTTAAATGCATCAAGGATCATAGGCTAGGTTCCATTTAAGAAGGGGTTTAACCAAAACATTTAATGAACAAATAAGTAGAAGAAGAAATAATGCCTTAGCAATGAAATCCAACAAAGGCTATCACCAAATATGCTCCAAAATAGCAAATGTTCCAAAAGTAATTCACTGTTGTATCTAACAATATTCCCACGTAAATAAAAGAGTTAACCCAACCAAAAGATCACAAGTTTCATAATGTAGCGAAGCGATCAAGAGAGAAGTGAAGCTATGTATGGAGACACAACGACACTTAAGTTCCAACAGATCATGTATTATTTCCTACTCAACACCGCCGCCGCCGCCACCGCTCAACCTACACATAGGGAAAACAATGCACGAGTACTATAATCATACTCGGGGACTCATCCAAAACAAGTTTATCAACAGTAGTAATTATCATGCCATTTTCAAGTGTCCATCGGGGTTTTAACTTTAGAAAGACCCGAGGCACCAAAATATTCTTTATCAAATATCACGGTCCGTCAACCATTTTTCACATCGACGTTTACCATATCCTCATTCTACATGACAAGGAATGCGGCGCAATCCAGTCACTAGACCGGCCAACCCGCACGACACTCGGTCTAACATTGGTGTACACTAACCCAAGTAGAGTTTGCGGCTCTACAAGGATCCGAATTCGATTAAATCAATAGTGGCATAGCCACGAGGATAGGCACGCAAAACAAATCAAGGCATGAAAACATATCTCACTATCAATATCGTTTGGGACAATGTCCTTTTTTTAAAAAAGAAAGCCCCCCTCTTTTGGTTTTTAGCTAAAAAATATTTCTTTCCTCTTTTTATCACCCCGAGAGTCCCAAGTATCACCTTTAAATTGGGCGTATCATAAAGGGTTTCAATCATTGATTTCAAATCATGCATGTTCCCATTTTTTCCCCCTTTTTTTTCCCATCGATAATTTTTTAAATTCATCATCCAAAATCAAGGTATGATTACCCCAATCATTTTTATTCAAATAACAACTCCAAATTACCATTAAATCGTGTCACGATGAGTGCTCTACACACACAACACACGCACACGAACCCCAAAATTGCCCCCCCGACCGGTAACACCCCAAACAACCCGGTCAGGGTACCCCTTTTTCCAAACATGTACCCCAAAACCATAAATTTTAAATTTCCCCCTTCACTCAATCTAAATGCATGTGGACTCAAGAATACCATTAATGGGTAGAAGAAAAAGGAGATCAAAATTAAAGTCCCTTTTTTCCAAAAGAACAACGGTAGAAACAAATTATAGCCTTGATTCTTCAATAAAATTTTTAATTTAAACTTGGATTCTTCTCAATTGATGAAAAATTTCCCTAGAAAAAAAAAGTAGAAAAAATTTTTGGGAGAGAGGGGGAGAGAGTTTTTCGAAATTATGGGGGAGGGGGGGCCCCGGGGGTTTTGTAAATTTTTGGGTTTAGGATCTCTCATGTATTTATAGAGTGCCAAAATAATATCCAATAATTAAAAAAATAAGATTTGGAAGATTTAGTGGGGGAAAGGTGGGTTGGAACCGTTGAGAATAAAAAGGGGTTTTAAAAGGTATTATTTAATTAGCCTATAATTAAATTCAAATATTTCCCCCGGAAAGTAGAATAATATATCACGAGTAAAATAAATAATTAAATCCCTTCAAATAATAGTAGTAGGGATTTTTATGCCTATCTCCAAGGGGTTTAATTTAAATCCCAATTTAATTAGGGTATGGCAATATCTTCTTTGATATGGCAAGATATGGTAAGATATTCTAGATATTTATTTTATTCATGGAATAGAATAAATAAGAGATCAAAAAAAAAAATAATCCCTTCTCCCACAATATATGAGATTTTTAAAAAACTATAGAAAATCAAAGTGGAGTTTTCAAAAAATTTTATCAACACATAAGGAATATTTTACCCTTTTGGGTTTAATTTGGATAATTATCCCAAACCAATAAAAATCCAAGAAAAATATAATTTTCCCTTTTCCCAAAAATAATGATGGCCGAAAATTCCACACATTTAAATAATCTTTCTATTAAATTCTCACTCTTTTGGGAAAAAAATTCTCCACAATTATATTACTCGCATCAAATATTCACGCCCCAAATTTAATCATTTCTTTTCTTCATCTTCTTTTTCTCAACATTGACCTTTCAACCCACGTCATATTTTCCCCCCTCTTTGACTATTAAATAGCCAATCTTTTTCAACAAGTTGACAATTCCTCAATTTAATTCTCATACGCAATTGGGGCACAAAGACACATGAATTAATCACTCATCAATTAATTCACATGTCATAGCATTTAAGGCATTTAATGCAAAAATTTTATAACCCAAAATTGGGTTTGAAAAAAGGAGGGGTTTCACCCACCATTTCCCATTAATTGTCCACTTTTACCATTTTTTTTCCATCCCTCATTAATTGTCTACTTTTAATTTTTACCATAAAAAGGAAAGTAGATCCCACATTCCATTAACTCATTTCACTTATATTTTCAAATTTTAAAACTAATAATATAAAATGAGACTTTATTCCCTAACTTTTTTAACTCACTTTTATACTTTTTAAAAATTTTACGCCAACAAAAAAAATAATTATTAGGAAAAAAGGTTGTATATGAAATATGAATTTGGTCAAATTTTAGTTAATTATATTTTATATAAGATCGGTGTCTTTTAGTGATCTTAAAAAAAAATAATAAAACGAAAATTTTAAGTGTTTATACTTTTTTTGGGAAAACGTAATAATTTAACCTTTTTATATAAATATTTTTAAGGGAAAAAAATCGATCAATTATATTTGTGTAAAACCCGAGTTAAACATAATCATTTTGATTGAATATAATAATAGGGAGAAAGTGCAAAAAATACTTTTCTTACCATAAGGTGAGATCCACTTGTCAACTATTTATTGATGTATTAAGAAATGTTGTATGCAATATATGGAGTGATCCCTTCTGATTCACTTTATGTATAGTTTTACCAACATCATTGGGCAAAAGGTTCAAACCCCAACTCTAAGGGCCCCTCACAATCCGACCTGACGAGGCATCGGGAGAATGTAAATTAGGTACTCAGCGGTCCACTTAGGGGGAGGTTATTTGCCCACGAACCTACAAGGAGCCCACAGTCAAGGCCTATAATGAACCTGAGAAACGTTACTCCCAGTCCCACAATACAAGCTGCAGGATTCGAACCTTGCTCATTGTGACCAATCTACCTCTCTAGAACCAATTTGAGCTACACCACTGCGGGCACTTTTACCAACATCATAACTCTATAATTAAGGGTGTTGGGCCTATTTTAGAAGCATAATTTGTGTATTTAATGTCCTAATCTTTTTGTGTATTTATTGTGTTCTTATTATTTGTTAGTTTGGTGATTTTCGACTAGCTTGCTTAGTGTAGTTTTCGCATATTAGCGTGGAGTTCATTGGCTAAATTTTTTCTTGTTATTATCTCCATGTTCTTTGTATTGTTTGAATTATTTATTGAAGGAATAATATAAACCTATTTTAGTTTTTAGCATGTTTTACTTTTTTCAGTCCTAAATCTTGGTTTGATCGACGGACAAGCTCCCGCAACTAACGTTTATCCCTCCATGATGCTGATTGCCAAGAATGGGATGTGATTCATACTTTCATTCTATTCATTTGCTTGGTGTGATGGAATGAATGAGTGAATGGATGAAAATGCAAAGAAAATCCAAGGAAATTGACATTTCATTCCTATCTTCATTCCATTCCAACCTCCATTCCATTCTACTCTCATTCCATCCTATCATACCAAGCATGCACTCAATGTTTTATTTTCTCGCCATTTTTCTGATTTCATGTCAAGTTGTCGAATCCGTTAAGTTGGTCGGTCTGTAGTCCAGTTTACTTGTGTGCTTATTTTAATCTTTTTATATTTGCATTTTAAGTTCCCACATTAGTTTTTAGTGTTATTTATGTTCGTTTTTTTATTACTGCACCCCCAATTAAGATCGTGCCGCATCACTAATCCTTCTCAACTCTTCTTGATTAAAACTAATTCATCTATATTTCGGTTAGCCGGATATATTGTTAATCTACTTATAAGTGTTGGAATTATGGGTTTTATTATGTACATGTATAGTCTTATAGAGGAGAGGAGAGAGAGAGACTAAGAGGAATGATGGAAATAGAAACTAGGTAATCTCGATAGAGACAATCACACCCTTTGGGTCTTAATTATTGTAGGCAACCTGGATTTACACGATACAATTCTAATCGCGCATCACACGTTCTTTAAGATATTGTCCATTGCAAAATCTCAACTATTCTTAATTAAATAACATCGTCCATTGCAAAATCTCAACTCTTCTTAATTAAATAACATCCAATTTAGATATTATCCATTGCAAAATCTCAACTCTTCTTAATTAAATAACATCCAATATAGATATTGTCCATTGCAAAATCTCAACTCTTCTTAGTTAAATAACATCCAATTCAGATATTGTCCATTGCAAAATCTCAACTCTTCTTAATAAAATTAAATATAGAGTAAAGGTCAATTTTGATCCTAAACATATGCTCAAAATACTGAATTTGGTCCAAGACATTCACTTTTTGAAAAACGGGTCCATAATATATGAAAACGCGTCGATTTGGTCCTAAACATACGAAACCGACGATTTGGTCCTTTTTTTAACGATTCCGTCAATTTTTTGACTCGGCACGTATTAACAAATTTTTTTGGCCGATTAGTAATTAATTAAAAATAAAATTAAATTAAAATTAAAAATATTCTAAAATAAAATCTCTCTCACATCTCTCTTCCTCTCCCCCTCTCTCTCCGCAAAACCCAATTCATCACTCTCTCTCATCAATTCTAAAATTTGAGATTTGTAGTTGTAAGCCTAAACCTTTAATTCCATCAAATTGCTTCGAACCCCCAACTCTAGTTTTTGATTCTTCAATGGCTTTCAACGATGTCCACATAGTTTCCCATGATGCAAGGATTCAATAATCCATTCCACGAATTCAGAGCTCTCCCATACACCTCACCATCCTTCATCAACAGCCTCCTCTCTGCATGACCTCACGCATTTCGCCGATACCATATTCCTCACCTCGCATCCCCAGGCGTTGAGCCCAGGATCGATCGCCATGAATTTCCACTTTCTTATCAGCGGAATCTCCCAATCCACCACCAACCGCTGACGAATTTACCATATCCATTCGCGTCCGGAGAGCTAATTGGAGGTGGCGGGGCCAGGTTGAGGGACGAGGATTAGTGTGGAGGAAGTCGCTCATTGTCTTGTTGCTCATGACTCGACGAGGAGGCGGCGCGTGGGAGTTGGTGGAGAAGCCGAGGAGGTTGACGAGGAAAGGGTTTTAGAGGAGGAAAGGATGTCGATCTAATTGTCGAGGTCGTTGGCGGAGGGCTTCTTGGAGTCGGAGAAGTTGGCGGTGCATGGAGGCCTTTGTAGGTGAATTCTTGGATTTTGATGGGTGGGAATGGGAATGGATGTGGGGGATGGAACGTCAATTTTGGCGGAGAGGTACCCATTTAGAATTGATGAGGGAGAGTGATGAATTGAGTGTCACCCGGTGAGAGAGGAAAGAGGGAAGAGAAAATGAGAGAAATTCTATTTTAGATTTTTTTTTAATATTTTATTTTATACTACCCCCAGCCCCCAAATTTTGACACATTTTGACCCGGAGGGTTTTTGAAAATGTAATGGAAAGTGAGTTGAAAATGTTTGTGGATGTGGGTCCTACTTTAAAGTATTATTTTTATAATAAAATGAGTAAGAATGAGTTAGTGGAATATGAGGTCCACTACCAAAAATGGTAAAAAGTGAATGTGTAAAAATTTTGGGGGACGGACCGAAATAGAAAACGTATCAAAATTTGGGGACGGAGGTAGTATTAAATTATTTTAATTTTATTAAATTATTATGCATCATTATTCTAATTAAGTCAAAATCGTTAATTAGGTGCTGATCGTCGAATTATGGTTCCATTAAATTAGGACCACTTGTTCCGATTTCAAATGTTTAGGATCCGATTTTCAAAAAGTGAATGTTTTGGATAAAATTAGTATTCGGCTATATGTTTAGGACCAATTTTGACCTTTACTCTTAAATATATTGTCCAGCATATTTCTCCAAGTTCAAAAATGATTCCTCATTACACGTTCTCTTCTCAATTCTTCTTAGTTATAATTAATTCATGTTCAATAAAAAAATCAACTTATATGCGAGCAACTTTAAACCAATGATTCAATATTTTTATTCAAATAGCCAGATTGTTAATCTACTTATATCAGGGCAGGGCGGAGAGGGAGAGGAGATTAAGAGGAACAATAATGGAAACAAAAATTAAGGTAACTCGATAGAGACTATCACACCCTCTTCTCCCACTCCAAAATCTCTCCAAAAATACCAACTTTCATATATTGATAAATGTATGGTTCCATCATTCATTCAGTTGGTCTACTTCTACTCGTCAAACTCCAAAATTTTCCCCAACCGATAAATCAAAGCACCCAAAGAAATCCCATCGAGGCCCTCTCCATATACTACCCCCCGGGGGCCCTCCTGTTGGGAGGAAGGGCCAATTCAAGGCCCAAAGGAAAAAAAACCCTCCAATTGCAAAAGAGCACAATATAATAGCAACTAATGTGGAGGGATCAATAATATGATAATGAGAAACATAATGAAAATAATCAACACGAACTTTTTACGGGGAAAACCCCCAATTGAAGAGAAAAAAACCACGACCCCCCCCCCGGCTCCCTCCACTTCACCAAGGAGAGAATAAAACCCAAGAAGTTTACAATTATACCGAACCTTAAAAACAAACAAGGCATGAAAATCAATAAAAATTTGAAAATAGATGAAAAAAACATCTCAAGAAATTTCGGTCACATTCATAAATTTATAACTGAATATCAAACCCGTTCAAATTAAATTTTCCCTTTCAGTCATAATAAAGAACCATGAGTCTTCTACCACCGTTAAAAAATTTTAAGTCGATGGGGTAAGTTTTTAGCCACCGATCAAGACAAAACCCGAGACGGAGGGAGAAACTTGGGGAACAATCTTTTTTCCCCTTTTTTCCTTCTCCGTTTTTTCCTCTCTTCTCTCTCGTTATTGCTGCCCTACACACTTGGTAGGTATTTATAGTTCTCCATTGACCTATTTAAGAAAAAAATGTGCCAATAATATTTGGGTCTTTTTTCCACAAGTTGGGGGCCCTAACTAAAAAATTCCCCCCCCACAATTTGGGGGGGATCTTGCCATTCCGAAAGAGAACAACAAGCTTCAAACTTACATCTTCAAAATATTGGTCATCATTTGACCAAACCCACAATTCACAACAGTCTTCGGTAGCCTTGTTGCCCATCACAGACTCACATTTCTTGAACCATTGTTTAAGCCCTTTTTAAACCGATGCTCTTTTTTAACTTTCCAAAAATCTTCTTTAAATTTCACTCTAAACCCCCGGTTTCTCCCTGTCAATTTCTTAAATCAAGAAATGTAGTTTTACAACCATTTGCGCAATTTAAATCAGGCTTGCCTACCCAACACATCTGGGTTAAGACATCTTTCCCCGGTGAATAAATCTCATCAAAATCAACTCCCCTTCATCGATAAACCCCCAAAAAAACTTCCTTGTATCTTGGTTTTGGAGTTCTCTTCTTTTTTCGTTTTTAGATCCACCTATTCTTCAAAGCTCTCTTATCCCTAAAAAATCAAATTAAAAGTATTATTATAGAAAAGACTTCATCTCATCTTACATTGAAAAACCAGTTTTTTTTCCCATCTACCCATTCTATAGGGTTTTTCAAAGACTGGGGTCTCCCGCCAAAAAGAGGGCATACTCCTTAAGAATATCTAGTAGTGTTGTCTA